>NW_025725975.1:160000-224201 GCF_021461395.2 Schistocerca americana
TGTGGACAGGGGAGGGGCATGCGTAACGCTGCTGGCATGGCATTTCGGGAGATGGGAGGGGGCAAACGAGGAGCGGCGGCCAAAGACGGGACGGGGAGGGGCGCGGTGTGGGTGGCTTGCGCCTGTGCTCGGCGTTGTGGTTTGTGCAAAAGAGGAGGAGAAAAACAATGTGAGTTGCCAGGGAGGGGAGCGGTGTTGTGTTGTAGCCGCAGACGCGGCTGTCAGTGAACGTGGCGAGACGGACGGATGCGCGGAGGGGCGGGGGCGGCGCATTTCGCCGGTGCCGTGCCGTGCCGTGCCGTGCCGTGCCTGAAAGCCGCGTGGTCGCTGTGTTGTTGGTGGCGTGGGGGCGAGGAGAGTACCGTACGGGTGTGCTTGTGCGCCGGAAATGGCACACTGCGCCCGCCCGTCTTGGAGGCTGATGATGGCTGTGGTGTGGAAATGGGGCGCGGTGATGTTGAAGCAGTTGAAGAACAGAAAAGAAACCAAGAAAACGGAAGGCGTGATGCGGCGGTGGTGGTGAGAGCGGGAAAAACAAAACAAACAAAAAAAAAAAAACAACAAAAAAAAAAGAAGGAAAAACAACAAGAAACAAAAAAGAAAACAAAAAGTCTATCAATATTAAAATGTAAATGGAAATGGACCCAGGTATAACCTCCCTGCACAAATAGCAGAGAGTCCGATGATAATAAAAATGTGCCAGAATGTTAACGTCCCTACAAAACAAACCCAACGATAATATTAATGAAAGAGTGAACCGTATGTAACATTGCAACAGACATAATGAAACCTGATAAATTGTATAAGGGCAGCAGCGTTGACCTTTGGCCCTGTATTCAGAATAAAAAGAGCCAAAGATCGTTACCCCAATGAAAAAGACACTGAAACACGTATGTAACATAGTAGCGATGGCGAGACATTGTAGCATCTGTGACCAGAGAGTTTGCGCTGGACTGCGCGAGTGTTGCGAGCGGTTCTCAGTCAGTCAGTCTGTCAGTAGTCGTTGCGAGTCCGTAGCTCTGTGTAGTTGAGGGCTGTACTCTGTCAGTAGTCGTCGCGTGCAGTACGCTAATAGTCGTCATGCAGAGCGGTCGGTCAGTAGTAGCAGCCGAGTGCGGTTGTGTGATGTAGGCGGTCGGCAACACTGGTCAAGATGGTGAATAAGGTATACTGTTAATTAATATAATCATTAGATAATGAAAAATTGTATTTATTGTAATTATTCTCCAACAAGTTCCCCAATAATAATTTTTATTTCAAAAGCATTTTTCAAACATTTAATTTGTTATTGAACTAAAGAGTTCGTTGCACTTCACATTTCATTCCACTTCTTTGAAGGAAAATGTCACTAAAATCACAAAAAAAGAGAATATTATTATTTGCAAATGCAGTTCCTCCAAGCGCTGCGCAACAACCAGAGCAGAAATGTGACATCCATTTATTCGGAGGTAAGACTTTAATTCTGATTGTTTTGCACAGGGCCAAAGACCGATATTTCGGTTTAATTGAAGTTTCGTGTCACTGAACGGACTTTTTTAAATGTTGTGTGAAGACTTTATATTTGAGTCAGATTGCGAATTTCACATTTGTGTTGCCATTTTCAATACCTCTCATTGTGGGCGAGGTTACAATTAGCGCAATGTCCATTAGCATCCGTAAATAACATTGTCCATTATTTTAAATTTTGCTGGGAGGTTACAACACACACACACACAAAAAAAAACAAAAAAAACAAAAAATTGCATTTATATCCGCTCCTCAATCGTAGATACCCCTTACACAGCTGTGTGCAATGAATGAGTGCTGGCTGGTAATTAATTGCACTCCTTGGAGGGAAATGCCATAGGAAGTGGTCTTTAAAAAGTGAATGTTTTTCGTTAAGAGACAAAAGTTACTTTAGAAAAAAAGTAATAGTGGGGCTTTCGTTGTTGAACAAAATAAGTACAATGAACATACGTTATCAGATTTGCGCAATGCAGCGTCACACCACCTTTTGATTATAACACAATAGACTATACATCGTCCCGAACCGTGACCAGAGTCGCGAGACGAGCAGAGCACGCCGCCGACGCCCGCTCAGTACAACCGTCCACCCGCTACTACTGTCGACCGACTACTACCTGTCCCGACTCGCGCTACAATATATATATAACAACTGTTCCTGGCGACCCGGTGCGTGCCACTACTGTCGTCTGGCGCGGTCCAAGCGCCGACTAGCAGCGATAAAGAACTCTCTGGTCAGACAGAGATGCTGTCATGCCTCGCCATCGCTCTGGTAATGAATACATACGTGTTGCAGCGTGCGTACCACCGGAACACGCAGTGGCGGAGCCAAAGACTGTGTTGTCGAGGTCGAGTGCGAGCGGGAAGAGAGGCAGCGTCGGCACGGAGATGCAAGCGAGCGCGAGACGCACGGGGGCTGCGGCGTGGCGCGTTTGCGGTCGGCGCCTTTGGTGGCAACGGCCGGGACAAGCAGCGGTGTATGGTGTGGTGCGGGGCGGACAGGGGCGGAGGCGGCGCGACGACGGCATGGGGGCGAAAACGGGACGGGGGACGGCGGATGTTGAGAGGCGTCACGCGCGGACAGGACACAGACACAGAGACACACAGATTGGAAAGGGAGGGTGCGCGGTAGTAGTTGGGAATGTGCGTACCGTGCGGGATGGGAGTGGGCGAGGAACACGGTCGTGGCCCCTGTTTTGGGTGCGTGTGATGACGTCGGTGTGTTGTGGGAAGGGAAGGTGCTGTGGCGGCGGCGCGTAATGGGCGTAGGCCGAAAAGAGAAAGGAACGTGGGCAGTGTGTTGGCAAGCGTCGGTTCGACTGCGACGTTGATGGGCAGGGCAGGGCAGGGCAAGGTTAATGGTGGTAGGAGTAGGCGTGTGGGCGCAAAAAATCTGCCGCTGCAGGCGGTGCCGTAACCGCCATGGCGGGAAGGAGAGAGGGCCAAAGAAAGAAAGAAAGAAAGAAGAAAACAAAAAAAAAAAAAAAAAAAAAAAAAAAGGAGGGGGGGGGCGAAAGTGGAGAGGCGGTGGTGTGAGAAGGGCGGGGGCGGAAGGAAGGCAGGAAGGACAAGAGGCGAGGCGACGGCTTGCTTTGTGTATCGGTCGGTCTCTGGCTATGCTTCGTTTTCTGCAGCAGGGTCGGTGCGCGGCGTGGCTCGCGGCAGTGGGAACGCCTGGTGGCTGGACGGCCAGCAATGCGGTTGGATGGGCGGCCACAGCACCGCACCTGTGCCCGAGGAGGAGACGCTGGCGGCGGGCCCTGAGGTGAGGCCGGCTCGGCTGGGGCTGTGGATGTGTAGGTGTGCGCCGCTGCTGCAACAACGAGTAAAACGCGAGAAGGAGGGATGGCGGTAGAGAGAGAAAAAAAAAAAAAAAAGGTCGTGTTGTGTTGATGCGCAGGCAGACGCGTACAGAGGGACGAGCCCGGTCTGCAGCAGGGTGTGGCCGTGCCGAGTGCAGAGCAGCGGCGGCTCGGTTCGGTTCGGCCCGGCCCGGCCCGGCCCGGCCCGGCGGGCCGCGCTGTTGTCGCGGACGTGAGCGCCCCCTGGCGGGTGGCCGGAGGCGGCGCGGCGTGTTGGACGTGTGGCTGGTGGCAGTGCACAATTTGCGAGTGGCTGGCGGTGTGGTGTGGCGGTTGGCGCGTCGGGCGGCGGAGAGGTATGTGTTGCGGGCGCCCTTTGCTGCGCTGCGTCGTTGCGTGTGCCGTACAGGGCGGGCGCTTGTCGACTGTGTGGGCGGTGTGGCGAATTGGCGTGAAACGGCTGCCGAGAGGTGTGTGGTAGCGAGCCGGTCGGTGGTGTCAGTGCGAAGGGGAATGTGCGTGCGTGTTTGGCGGTTTCGGTGTGCTTTTTGCGGCGTGAGAGTGGGAATTAGTGGGGCCGGCTGTTGTGTTGGTTCCTTGTGTCTTGTGTCGCGTAGCTTGATGGCAACGTGGAAGGACGCCGGTTTCGTTTTCGTTTCGAGCCTTGCGTGTGGTTGTCGACGTTGACTGGTTGGCGTGTGCCGATGCACGTGCATGTGTGGGTCGCGAGTGCGTTTTTGGCTGGCTGTGTGTGTGTGTGTGTGTGTGTGTGTGTTTTGGGGGGGAAGGGGGAGGCGGTGGTGAAAGTGCAGTCGTCGGGTGGGGCTGGGGCTGTGCGTCGTGGCGGAAAGGTGGTAGGTTGCGGGAAGCGAGCCCGTCGATGACGGTGTCGCGTGAGTTGTGAATCGAGTGGGGCGCGGGGCGCGGGGCGCGGGACAGGAGCAGCGTGCCGCTGCGTCGTGGTCGTCAGCAGAGGCTGTGCGTGTGCTTGTCCTTTTTGTGGGCGGTTCGTGCGAGGCGTTTTTGTTTTGTGTTGCCCTAGTTGTTAGTTTATTTTGTTTGTGTTTGTTATTTTGAGACGACGACTGGTTGGTGGCGTGCGCGCGAAGTGGCGGTGTGCGCTTCCCGTGTCGTTTGTGTTGTTTGGTTTTTGTGTGTTTTTTTTTGCACTGGGCCCCGGTGGGTGGGTGCGTGTGTGTCGATTGCCGGCTGGCGAAAGGTGCGCCATCGGCGGGGTGGGTCGCCGGCACAAGTGGAGGCGGCGGCGTTGTTGCTGTTGTTGTGTGGTGTTTGTTTTGTTCGGCTGTGTCGGCGAGCTGTGTTGCGGTGCGTGTGAATGGTGGTGCAAAAGTGCTGGCGTTGGGGCTGCGACTGCGACGGCGGCGAGCCGCGGGCGCGCCATTGATAGTGATGTTGTGAACAGCGGCTGTGTACGGTAGTGGTGTTGTTGTAGCACGACGTGCATCCGGGCCGGCGCGGAAAGCGCAGTTGCGGGCGGTTGCCCTTCGGTGCCAGCCATGTCGCGTGAGCGGCGGGTTGCTCTGGTGTCGACACGTGGTGCTCTGGGTTGTTGTGTGGTGCCCTTTGGCCGGTGGGGGTGGTTCGCGTGTGTCTCGTTCGCGCTCGGTGTCTGGTCGTGGTCGTGCTGCTCCCCCGTCTGTCGGCGGTTTCCGACGTCGTCTGTACGTTTTTGTTCGTTTGCGGCGTGCCTGCCGACGTCGTCCCGTCGCGACCTTTCAACCGAAAGTGTGGCGCCCGAAGGTGAACGAACGTAACCCTGACCTCGGCGCTTTACGCTGAGCCGAGCGAACCGAACCGAACCGAACCGAACCGAACCTAACCTGTGGTGTGGCGAGGTGAGCTCAGCCTGTGAGCCCCTAACGTCTACGTAAGGTAAGCTGTCCGGCTCACGCCTCACGTTTGAACGCTTTTTTTTAACCTACGTTTGACGCTTCTTAACCTAGCACTGACCCCTTAACCTAACGTGTAACCTAACCTAACCTAACCTAACCTAACCTAACCTCTGACGCCTGACGTGTTTGAATGCTTAACCTAAGTTTGACGCTTAACCTAACCCAAGTCCCTTAACCTAACCCACGTCCACCTAACCTAACCTAACGTAGACGTGTAAACGTAATGTGTAACGCGTAACGTGTAAGGTCGGCTGTCGTGTGTGCTTGACGGCAGATTGGGTTGGTCTGTAGATTCGGATTGCGGTTTGCCTCGGTCGAGGGGTTGGGTCGGAAGCGGCGAGGGGCGGCGGCGCCTGTTGCGCAGGCGGCGTCCGTTTGCGGCGGGCAATTGTTGAGAAACGGCTGTGAATGTTGGCGGGCGAGAGGAGGAGGACGGCGCGCGATGTGGCCCGACGGCTGCGGGCCGATCGGGAAACGGCGGGAGGGCGACGGAAGGCGATGGGGCGGCGGAGGCGCGTTTGCACGGCCGTCATCGCCGCACGCCTCGGCTTGTGTGGCTGTGGCGCCGGCCGCGCTGGCCGGGCTGCCGCGGCGACGGTGTGGGAGTTTTGCCGAAGGTTTGGCCATTGTGGCGGGTCGTCGGCTGGGGCTGTGGGGGCGGCATTTGGGCGGGGGCGGCGATTCTCGGCGGGCCGACCCAGGCTGTAGCGCGCGGTAGCTGCAGTTTGGCCGTGGTTTGCGGCGCTGCCGTGGCGACTGGTTGGCGACTGTGGTGTGGCTGTGTGTAGCCCCATCCTCGGTGGTTTGAAAGGCGCGGGCGGTTGTGGCGCAGGTTTGGGGCTGCTCCGCACAGGCTGTCGGACGTTGGGCGGTAGCAAGCGCGGGAGGCGCGGCGCGGCGGCGCGCAGAGTGGCGGCCGCTCTCTCGGCCGTCCGCGCCCGCCCGCGACACTGGCTGGGCCTTGTGATTCTCTGCTCTGCTGCTGTGCTGTGCTTGCGTGCCTGCCTGCCGTCCCGCTCGCTCTCGCTCTCGCTGTGTGTTACGCGCGTCGTCGAAATGGCAGATCAGGCGGCTACGAACGAGACTGCTGCGGCACCCGCCGCCACCGGCACTACGAAGAAGGCCAAGTCTGCGTCGTCTGCGAAGAAGCCGCGCGCCAAGCCTGCGCACCCGCGCACCTCTGAGATGGTGACGGCCGCCATCAAGAGTCTGAAGGAGCGCGGCGGGTCGTCGCTGCAGGCGATCAAGAAGTACATAGCCGCGCACTACAAGCTGGACGCGGAGAAGCTGGCGCCGTTTATCAAGAAGTACCTCAAGTCGGCCGTCGTGGCGGGCGAGCTGGTGCAGACGAAGGGGAAGGGCGCGTCCGGCTCGTTCAAGCTTGCCGGCGCCGGCGGCGGGGGGGCGGCCGAGGGCGGCAAGGCTCGTGCTGGCGGTGCCAAGAAGAAGCGCGCCGCTCCGGCCAGCAAGGAGAAGAAGGGCGCCCGTGCGGCCGGCGCAAAGAAGGCTGGTGGCGTGAAGGCGGCGACCGGTCGGAAGGCGGGCGCCGCCAAGAAGGCGTCTGCGGCGTCGGCCGCTCCCGCGGGTGCGAAGAAGGCGGCTGCGGCCAAGCCGGCCAAGGCCAAGTCGCCGTCGAAGGCGAAGAAGGCCGCCAAGGTTCCGACGAAGAAGCCGAAGGCGCCGCGCCCGAAGAAGGCGACGACGCCGTCTAAGGCGAAGGCTTCGCCCAAGAAGAAGAAGTAGAGTAGAGGAGAAAGAGATGGGAGAAAGGAAGGGTTTGGCGCTTGACTCCGTCGTCCCCACCCCCCGTCGTCGTCTAGTGGCGCGCAAGAGACGCGCGGCCCAAAACGGCCCTTCTCAGGGCCATCAAAGCACGTCGGGGAAGGTTTTGATTGTCGTGTTGCGTTTGGTGTGGGTGTCTGTCTGGCGTTTCTGTATGCCCGTGGGGATGCTGTTTGCTTGCCGTGGTGGTTGGATTGCGGGGGTCGGTGGCGGGTGTGGGCGGCGGTAGCGGTAGCGGTAAGCGGTGTTGTTGTTGTCGTGGTTGATTGTCGCCGTGTTTGTGGCGGCGGCCGACGGTTGGTTTTCTGTCACGTTGTTTTGTTTGAATACGTTGGTTGGCTTGCCTGCGTTCGTTCTTCTCGGATGTCTGTCTTGTCTAGTCGTGTCTGGTCTTTGTTTTGTTCCTTTGTGTGTGTTATGTTTTGCAACGGGGGGCACGTTGAGATGTGGAAGGAGTCGGCGGGGATTTCGGTGGCGTGTAGAGAGAGCGAGCGAGCGAGCGCGCCTGCCTGGCCGTTGGCCGTCGGAGTGGAGTGCGGGTTTTTTTTGTTTTCGAAACGAAAGCGGCGGCCGGCCAGCCAGCCACCCGTGCGGTGTGACGTCGGCCGTTGGGTATTGTGCGCTTTGAGCGCCGGGGAGGGATGATGTGTGATTGTTGCGCGCTGCTAGCAGGCAGGCAGGCAGGCAGAGTGAGCGGGTGTGGCGGACGGACGGGAAGTGGTGGTTTTTGTTTTTTTTGGGTTGCGGGGCGAGAGGCAGGCGACCGACAAAGTTTGCTCGCGACGGAGAGATGTTAGTGGCCCTGAAAAGGGCCGTTTTTGTTTGTGCGGTGCGGTGCCGCGGCGCGGTTTAGGCGCGCTCGCCGCGGATGCGGCGCGCGAGCTGGATGTCCTTGGGCATGATGGTGACGCGCTTGGCGTGGATTGCGCACAGGTTGGTGTCTTCGAAGAGGCCGACGAGGTAGGCCTCGCTGGCCTCCTGCAGGGCCATGACTGCGGAGCTCTGGAAGCGCAGGTCGGTCTTGAAGTCCTGGGCGATCTCGCGCACTAGGCGCTGGAATGGCAGCTTGCGGATGAGCAGCTCCGTGCTCTTCTGGTAGCGCCTGATTTCTCGCAGGGCGACGGTGCCCGGCCTGTAGCGGTGGGGCTTCTTGACGCCTCCGGTGGCGGGCGCGCTCTTCCTCGCCGCCTTGGTGGCGAGCTGTTTGCGCGGCGCCTTTCCGCCGGTGGACTTGCGGGCCGTTTGCTTTGTGCGGGCCATGGCGGTAGCGGTAGCGGTAGCGGTAGCGGAGCGGCGTGCGTGGAGGTTAGGTGCGGCGCGGCGTCCGGTGCTGCCTTGACAACGGGCCCGCGCGCCTCCGTGCTGCGCTTATATGCCCTCGGTTGCGCGTGGTGGGGGGAGGGCGGGCCAGAGTCTATATAGGGGGGCGGCGGGCGCGCTGGGCGCAGACCGTAGCCGACTCGCCAGCCGCTGCAGCTGCTGTTTGTGCACGTTTTGCTTTGCCCGAGGAAGGAAGGATGACAGGCCGCGGCAAGGGAGGAAAGGGGCTCGGCAAGGGTGGCGCCAAGCGGCACCGCAAGGTGTTGCGCGACAACATCCAGGGCATCACGAAGCCCGCCATCCGCCGCCTGGCTCGCAGGGGCGGCGTGAAGCGCATCTCTGGTCTGATCTACGAGGAGACCCGCGGGGTGCTGAAGGTGTTCCTGGAGAACGTGATCCGCGACGCGGTGACGTACACTGAGCACGCCAAGCGCAAGACTGTGACGGCCATGGACGTGGTGTACGCCCTGAAGAGGCAGGGGCGCACCCTGTACGGTTTCGGCGGTTAGGCTGCGTCGCAGCGGGCGCTGGCCTTCCCGCGGCCGTGCTTGTGGGTGGGAGAGACTAGAAAACGGCCCTTTTCAGGGCCACCACACTGTTCGGAAGTTGAAAAGTGCGAAAGAGTCTGTGTTGTTGCTGCGTGTGTGCGCTGTGTTGTTTGTTTGTTTCTTTCTTTCTTTCCGTTTGAGCGACGTGATGTGACTGGGAGGGGAGAAGGAAAGGAAACGTGTCATGTGGCTGGCTGTGTGTGGAGCTGCTTCGTTTGTGTGTTTGTTATTGTGTGTCTTTGTATCGATCGCGACGGAGATGGCGGGCTGTGTGTTGTTGTGCGAGAGGCGGTGATTATTTGCTTGCGTGGTTTGGCTCTGTGTGTTTGTTTGCGGCGGCGTTGGGGTTTCCGAGGCAAGGCGTGTGGGCATAGGCGGCCGGATCAGCTGTTTCGTTCGTGTCGACGGCCGTTGCGCGCGGGAGTGGAGGGCGGTGTGTCGACACGCCTCCCTTTAACAATGGTCATTATTGCTGCCGTTTGTCGGTTTGGAAGGCGACTGCGACCGTGCAAAATGTGCGTGCGTGTGTGTGTGTGTGTGTGTGTGTGTGTGTGTGTGTGTTGGGCCACACGGGCTGTGTGGACGACAAGATGGCGGACGTGCGCCGGCGGCGGCTGTGCTGTGACAGTGCAAAGTTAAAACAAAACAAGGTGCGGCGAGGACGACTGAAATTTTGCTTTGGACGTAGGTGTGTGTGGTGGCCCTGAAAAGGGCCGATTGTTGTGGGCCGAGCCGAGCCGGCAAAGCGCGTTGCGTGCAGGGGAGCACGCGGCGCTGCGATTGCCTGGCCTCCTTTAGGCCTTCTTCTCGGTCTTCTTTGGCAGCAGGACGGCCTGGATGTTGGGCAGGACACCACCCTGTGCGATGGTGACGCCCGACAGGAGCTTGTTGAGCTCCTCGTCGTTGCGGATGGCAAGCTGCAGGTGGCGCGGGATGATGCGCGTCTTCTTGTTGTCGCGGGCCGCGTTTCCGGCCAGCTCGAGCACCTCAGCCGCGAGGTACTCCATGACGGCGGCGAGGTAGACGGGCGCCCCGGCGCCGACGCGCTCTGCGTAGTTTCCCTTGCGCAGGAGGCGGTGGATTCTGCCGACCGGGAACTGGAGCCCAGCCCTGCTTGAGCGGGACTTTGACTTGCCCTTGACTTTGCCTCCCTTTCCGCGTCCGGACATGGCGATGGGCTAGCGACGGTGCACACGAAACGGAAACGAAAACGACCGGTGCGAGCGGCAGCGAGTCGAGCAGCGGAGTGCGTGCCGGCGCAGCCGCCGCTCGCACATTTTTGTACCCTGACTTTGAGGGTGACTAGAGGTGAAGTTTTTGTCCTCGGACATTTACTTCAATTGGGAAATGTGTGGTTGTATTGTTGTGTCTTTACTTTTTTGGTATGTCTTGTATGGTTATGTGCATGTTTGTTACTTTAACTTGTGCTGCCTGATCTGTGGCGATTTGTGGGTGATGATGATGATGGTGAATTGATGGGGGTGAGAGAGGGTGATGTGATGGAGGGCGATTGTGTGTTCAGTCAAAGAATATTGACCTGGGTGTTTTATGGCGCTTGATGGTGGGGTCGTATTGACCCAGTGAGTTAATGAGGGGGTTTGTTGACCTGCTAGCTGTTTCGTAGAATGCTTTAGCTAGGTCAACAAAACGTTGTTGAAGTCGTACTACGTCCGCAGACGCGTGAAGGTCGTCTGTGGGGAATCGGGAGGGGAGGTGTAAGGCACGTTTGAGGGCCCTGTTTTGTACCCTTTGGAGTTTGAGTACGTGCGTCTTGGCCGCATAGCCCCATACTGGGCACGCGTATTCCATTATGGGGCGTATGAGGGTGCAGTAGATGCGTACTCCTAGGTCTGCTGTGAGCCCACTACCAGTATTAAGGACCGGGTATAGTACGCTCAAGCGAGCGCTGGCTCGGCGGCGCAGGTCGTCGATGTGGGCCTGCCATGTCAGCCTCTTATCTAGGGTCACCCCTAGATACTTTGCGGTGTTTCGCCAAGGCAGTTCTTGGCCGTTTAATCTTAGATTTAAGGGTGGTCGCCTGCGTGGTCCTCGCGGTCCTAATCGGCGCGTAATCACAATTGCCTGCGTTTTCCCGCTGTTAATTGTGATTCGCCACCTTTTGGACCATTCCTCTGTGGCGTTGAGAACTCTTTGGAGGCGTCTTGTGACCAGATCCCTGTTTGGGTTGCGGGTGAAAAATGCTGTATCATCTGCATATTGTGCAGTGTGCACCAGGGGTGAGGTGGGTGTGTCTGCCGTGTACAGGCTGTACAGGACAGGCCCTAGCACCGATCCCTGGGGCACCCCTGCACGTATGCGTCTTTTTGTTGACAGGGAGTTGTCAACCCTGACGGAAAATGTCCTATTCGAGAGATAGCTTTTCAGTAGCTTTACTATCGTCCCGGGGAAGCCTTGTGTGTATAGTTTGTACAATAACCCATTGTGCCATACGGAATCGAAGGCCTTGGCTACATCAAGTAGCACTATCCCACAGTAGCTTCTGCGGTTGAAGGCCTCGGTGGCTGCTTCAACAACTCTCATGATCTGTTGGGGGGCGGAGTGTTTCTGCCTGAATCCAAACTGGAAATCAGGCAGAACTTGCTCTCTGGAGATGTGTTGCTCAATAGGTGTGACTAGGAGGCGCTCGTAGATTTTACTGAGAGTGGGCAGAAGACTAATCGGTCTGTAGTGCTGTGGGAATAATGGGTCCTTACCGGGTTTAGCTATCGCGACCACCTCCGCGTGTTTCCAGCACGCTGGAAACTCGCGGGATCGAGTAATCTCGTTGAAGACGTTCGCGATGTGTGTGATTGCCAGTGGCGGGAGGTTCTTAACTAACTGGTTTGTGAGCCGGTCGTGGCCTGGGGCCTTTTTGTTGGGCAGGGACCTAATGACTTTTGCCACGTCTTCTGGGGCGAAAAGTGGAGTGTGTTCATTCTCGTCGTCTTCAGCTGCAAGGAATACTGCAAGCTGCTGACGGACTATGATTTCGTGGTCCTCGTCCTGCGCCTCTGCTGGTTGAAACTGTTGTTCGAACGAGTCGGCGAGCGCGTTGGCCTTGTCGACAGGGCTGAAGACAAGGCTTCCACGCTCGCCGTGCAGAGGTGGCATACGCGCGCGTGTACGTGTGAATTGCTTGGTAGCTTGCCATAGGCTGTTGTCGTCTACTTTGAGGGCTGATAGGCGGGCAGACCATTGCTGGTTGCGGTGCTCATTGAGTGCTACTTTCAACTCTCTCTGTAGACGGTTGAGCAGCCTCCTAGTTGCCGGATTTCTTGTTATTTTCCATTCTTTTGCGACCCTGTTTTTGTGCCTAATTTGCGCAAGCAGGTGCTCCGGGAGTTGTATTTGAGGAGGAGGGCCTTCCCGCTGCCGGGGTGTGGCCTCCTCAGCAGCCTGCAGGATCGTGTTGGTGAGGTCTTTAAGCGCCTGTTCTGCAGTATCTGCAGTTGGAGGCGGGGCGCGAGCTATTTCAGAAGCGACATTTACCTGAAAGTGCTCCCAGTTCGTGTGCTTATACGACACCTGGTGTTGTGGGAGAGCTACCCTTTCTCCCACGTCGACCTCGATTATAACTGGGTTGTGATCGGAGGACATTCTATTTATTGTTCTCGCAGTCACAAAGCCTGTTATTCTCCTTGTGAGAGCTATGTCGAGGACGTCTGACCGGCCTCCGTTTTTAGGGAAGTGTGTCGGCTCTTCTGGGCCCCAGACGTCGAACTGGTGGTCTCGCGAGAGTCGTTGCAGCTGACGACCGGCTCTGGTCGTGACTCTAGAATGCCAGTCTGCATGTTTTGCATTGAGGTCTCCTCCTATTAGGAGCTTGCCTCTGATTTGTGCAAGTGCGGGAATGTCGTCCTCATCTAAAGTTGGGGTCGGTTGGCGGTAAGCTGCAACGACTGTGAGGGGGCCTGTAACTGTGGCTATTTCCACGGCTACCGTTTCTAACGAGCGGGTAGCTGGGGGGAATATCTGATGATGGGGGATCCCTCTCTTTACGTATATGGCCACCCCGCCTCCTGCGGTTGGCCTGTCTCGTCTGTAACTGTTATAGTTTGGGACTGCCGCTTTTACTCCCGGTTTTAGGTGTGTTTCGGACATCATGCAAACGTCGATGTTAAGCTCCTTCATGAGCTCTCGGAACTCCATGACTTGGTTGAAGATGCCGTCTGCGTTAAAGACGCACATTTTCAGACCTTGAATATGGGGGCGTCTATCCATGTTTGGCTGTTGTTGTTACTTGGGAAGTCGCTGAGGGATGCGACTGCTTAACTGCTGCTTGTAGGGCGGCGAGGATCTGCGCATTTTGCTGCTGAATTTCCCGCATCATCTGTGCGAGAAGATTCAGAGTTTGGGACATGACTCCCAGCACAGGATCGTCTGTGGCAGGCGAGGGGGCAGCTTCGCTCAGACTTTGGGTGACAGGATGTCTGCCATCGGTCTGACAGCCCGCGCCCTCCGCCCGCCGCAAACTGGTCTTTGGGGCAAGGGTTAGGACTTCCCTAGGGCATTCTCCGTCGTTAGGGATCTGGTCAGGGGGAGGAGTGTCCTGGGTTGTTTCCGGGGAGCGACGGCCGCAAGATTCCGGTCCCACCGCGGCCGCCAGAGGGGCACTACTGCGCGCCTCAGTGTCGGCCGCGATGTTTGCGAACGTCGCGGCGGCCGTCACCTCCCGGGATTTGCTTCTGTAGGCCGGCCTATCTCGTCTTGTGATTTCAGGTCGGTTTGGGGGTTTAGCTTGTGGTTTGTTTGGAGGTGCATTCGTGCCTCGGTAGCGTTGGGCGTAGTTCTTATGAACCCTGCATCCCAGGTAGCTGGCGGTGTGCCCTTCGCCGCATAGCGCACACTTTATTCTAGGGTCGTCTATTTTTATTTGACAGGTCCTGGAGTCATGTCCCTCCGCACACTTCCTGCAACGTACAGGCATGTCGCAGTGTGAGGCCACATGTCCCAGTCCCTGACACCTAAAACATTGTTGTGACCGATTTTTCTTTTTCAGTAGCTCGGTCGTTACAGGTATTTGCAGGACACTCCTCATAGGCTTTTTGTTTATCGGTGTGTCTGGCATTACGGCGAGGTATAGGGGCCACTTGGTGTTAGAACCAGGTGGTTTCATTTGTGTGACCGTCTTAACATCGAAATTTTGACGGATCAGGTCTTCTTTTATTGCTGTGGGCGACAGTTTGCGCGGTAGGTCGCGTATTACTATATTTAAGTTCCTGATCCGTTCAGTCGGGAAAGTATAGTGCGGTATTTTCTTATCACTCAGGAGTTGTTTTACCGCCATGTATTCGTCCATGGAGTGGAGGGTGAGCTTTATTTTGTCGCCCCCTGCCGGTTTGGCTTTGAATCTATCACCTACTGAGCTCTTCACTAGATCATAAAGCTCTTTGTAGTCCCTATCAAGTTCAGCGACGATTGGGGGGAGGTATGCTCGTTTCTGCGAGCCCACTGGTTGTTGGGGTGGCGCATCAATGGTCGCGGGTTCGTCGTCTATGGCGGAAAAACGGTTAGATGTTGGTGCCGCCTCCGTGGCCGGCGGGGGTGTGGGTTGGCGGATGGTTTTTCTGGCTAGTTGAAAGCCGTCACCTTCGCCGCTAGTAGCGGTTTCCCTGATCTCGTTTTCCTGCTCCTCCTGCCTGGACTCATCGATAACCAGAGGGTTATCTGATTCGGAATCGTGTTCCTTTTGTTTGTTCTCAGCTTCCGGAGATTGGCTGGAAGCTTTGAGTCGCTTTACAAGGTTTTTACGCCTGCCTCGGTTCTTTTTCTGGGTCCTGGAAAGTTTTACTTTAGGGGAAGGTGGGAGGGTGGATTTGAGGTTGGGGGTGGTTTTCCGGGTTGGTTTGGGTTGGGCTTTGGAGGAGGGTTTCGGAAGAATTTTTACTGGAAGACGATTCCCTTTTTCACGCCTGCGGGACGCAAGATATGGGAGGAGGTTGTTCTGTGCGTTTTCTAGTAGTAATCTGTCAACATCTGAATTGGGGGAATTAGTGGCGCTGCTCATACTGACAATGAAGGACGTAGTGCTGGTTTGTTGTTTGACGGCGTTAGGCGCCCTATTGATCTCGTTGGGGGCGGAAGTGGAAGCAAAGTCGAGGGCTGCCTTGGGTATGCCAGACGCCGCCTTCGTTGCCGACACCGTTAGGTTTCCGGCGGCTGTGCTTGGCCCTAACAAACTGGCAGGCGCGGGACACTGGCCAGTGACCAGGCCCTGACCTGCAGAGTCCCTAACACTCGGGGGAGCAGAGCATGGCTCTGCGGCAGCAGAAGTACCCGAACCGCCCGGAAAAGCGGCCCGCGACATCGAGGAGACGACATCGACGCCGCCAGCAGCGAGCTGCTGGGACCCCGAATCGTCACCGCAGATTGAAACCGCACACGACAATTTGCTCATCGTGCAGCCTGACCGTGCTGCGCTTCGACGTGTGCACCCGTCAACGCTTTAATAAAAGCGAAGCCGAAGAAGCACCTGGATTGTCACCCGTACAAGCGGGGGCCTATGGCTTACAGTAAGCGAGTAAGAGGAGCAAGCTCAACCCTTGACTGCCACTCAGCGAGTGCCGGCGCAGCCGGGGTGGGGGTGCTTTATGGGCTCGGGTGCGGCGGCCGGTTGCGCGCGCGCCCCATTGGTCGGCGGCCGCAACAGGGCGAGCTGGTAAAGGTGCGGCGGCGGCTGGCGGCGGGTGCCACTGTGTGGGGAGACGCTGACTAGAGCGGAGCGCTTGCTACTGGTGTTGCTGCCGTCGCGATAGTTTAGTGTGTTTTCCGCGCGATTCTGTGTATTCGGCGTTAGTCGAACGTTCTTTTTCTACGTTTTTCCGCGTCGTCTTTCAGTCGGAGCGGTTATTTTCTGCGTTGGTGTTGGTCGTCGCGCGCGTTGATTTCGTCGTTCGCGGCGGAGTCAAAGGCCACGATGGCCAGTTCTTCAGCCGGTTCTCGAGGTTTGTTTCCCTCGTCTGGCAAGAATATCATGTCATGCGCTGAATTGCTGTCGTATTCATCAGAGTCTTGTCTGCCTATCTCTCGATCAGTCCACCGTCGGCTGTCGGATCCTACAATTCAGTTTACGTCAGAACAAGTCAATCAGGCGACAGATCAGATGCAGCAGGACAGCGTTGAGCTGGGTTCATCCGGCCCAGGGCCGAGTAGCGTGGGGCCAGGCTCCGGCGGGATACCTAACGGTGACAACGATGCCGTCCTGGCCGCCCCTACACCCGGCTCCGCTGACGCTGCACCGCCTGTAACGCGTCGAAAATCGACGAAATCCACGAAGGCGCGGGATGCTCCATACTCGCATGCTTCACGTAAGCATGCGCATCCCCCTTCGCATACCGACTCTGAATCAGCTGAATCCAGGGCGCCTGACAGGAAGAAGCAATCAACCGACCGTCAGGACCCTGTTTCGCCTCAGGACGCCTCCGCTTCCCATGCGGCGACCGACTCCAGTCTGGTCGACATGGCGACTGACTACGAGGTCACAGTTCCAACGTCGAACAGATTTGAAAGTTTAGATGATGTCACACCAGCTGACCAAGACATTCCAGACAATATGCCGGCTCCTACTCCTATCAAGGCCCCCAAGGTGCCACCTATTATAGTTCACGACACGGTCAACTACCTCGATCGCGTCAGGGAACTGAAGGGGCACCTGAAGGGTTCCTTTTCCTGCCAATATAAAAGAGGTAATATCCGTTACGAGTTTGAACACCCCTCAGATTATCGATACATGATCGATTATCTCAAGACTCGTGCCATTCAGTACCACACATATGATCTCGACCCTTTCAAAGTTTTGAAGGTCGTCGTCAGGCACCTTGAGCCCACCACCCCTCCCGCTGACGTTAAGGAAGCGCTGGAGGAGCTGGGCTTCACTGTGCAATCTGTCGCTGTTATGCACCAGCAAGTGCCAGACGCACAGGGAAAACTGACCGACGTCAAGTGGCCTCTGTTCGTCGCTGTACTGCATTGTACACCGAATGTCTACGACGTCTACAAAATTAAATTCCTCCTGCACATGAAAGTGGATGTAGAATCCTACCGAAATGAATCTGGCCTGACACAATGCTTTAATTGCCAGCGTTTTGGTCACGGCTCCCGCAACTGCGGCCGTCTGCCGCGTTGCGTCAAGTGTGCCGGAGACCATCTCACCCGACTCTGCCAAAAGAAGACTAATGAACCGCCCAAATGCTGTAATTGCGGTCAGGCTCACCCAGCTAATTATCGTAAATGCTCTGCATATCAAAAAGCACTAGCGAACTCTCGCAGCTCTTCCACTCCGGCAGCCTCGGCGCCTTCGACGCCAGCTGCTCCACCAGCTGATACTACCAACTTTCCAAACCTGCGAGCACGTCGTGCCCCTCCCTCACCTTCTTCCTCTGCTGCCGGCCCGGGGCCCTTGCCTCCGCGTCGTCCAGCTTCACGCCCAGAGACAGCTTCCCACTCTGCTTGGGGAAAAACAAACCCATCCCCAGAGCCTTCTACACCCCCGCCCCCTACCTTCTCCTTCCCATTTTCAAACCATCTTGCAGATCTTGCTGCCTTACTGCAGCAGTTCAACATCCGCAAAATCATTTCTACATTCCGTTCAACTATCCAACAACTCAACTCAGCTTCTGATCCGTTCAGTAAATTAATGATAATTCTGTCTGCCTTCATCTCTTACTTCTCAGATGGACCGTAATCTACACCGCCCATTTCGTATATTCAGTTGGAACGCCGATGGTGTTCTCCGCCAACGCCATTCTCTCGAGGGCTTTCTCGATGACAGGGGGATCGACATTGCCCTTATTTGCGAAACGCACTTAAAACCACATCAACAGTTTTCCGTTCCTAATTATTACGCATACCGATCCGACCGCGCGGATCGGCCACATGGAGGTACTCTTGTCCTAGTCAAACAGTGCCATACGCACAGACTTCGACAGATACCGCAACTACAACACCTGGAGGCCACAGCTATAGATATACAGATATATGGACAGTCGTTGACTCTCGCCGCAGCTTACAACTCCCCCGCTCGAGCTATACTCCCGGCCGACTTGGATATCCTCTTCCACCTGGGCCCCAAGGTCCTCGTGGGAGGGGACTTCAATTCCAAGCACGGGACGTGGGGATGCCGTTCCACAAATGCAAATGGACGTCGGCTATTCCAGTACCTCGAACTGAACGCCGCTATCCGTGTTATTGCACCAGACTCTCCCACACACTATCACAAAACCGGTCTTTACCGTCCTGACATCCTCGACATTTTCCTGGCGCGGGACATTCCGTGGGTCCACCGGATCTCTGTGATTTCGGAACTTGATTCCGACCACAATCCGGTGACCCTCGAATTCCTAGACGCTCGCCCACAAGACCAGCTCCGTCCGGCTTACGTTATCAATACAGACTGGGAGCGCTACCAACAACTTGTTGACCTTCATGTCCTTGAGCTTCCGCCCATTACCCGCCGCAGCCACATCGATCCGTCGGCGGACCGTTTTGCAAAAATCCTCACCGAATGCTACCGCACCTCTTCCCGACGAGTCCTCCAGCCTCCTCGTCGCCTGGACCTTCCGCCAGACGTCCAGGAACTAATTCGTACCAAACGTCGATTTCGTCGCCGGTGGCAACGCCTCCGCGACCCAATCGACAAGCGAATTTGGAAGTCACTGGCTCAAGAGCTTCGGGTACGCTTACAAGAGGTCCATGATCAGGCATGGAACCAACGCCTTCGAGAGGCCGCAGACCGTCCTGACCGACTGTGGCGCATAGTCAAGGAGACTACAACCACTCCCCCTCCTTCTCAGCCCCTCCATGGTCCCCAAGGCCTGGTTTACTCGCCTCAAGACAAGGCGGAGGCCCTCGCACACAGCCTTGAGCGGCAATTTCGCCTCAACGAAGTCGACGACGACGAGGCTGACGCCCACGAGACCCGCGTTCATCGTCGGGTCCGTCAGCTTCTTCGCCGTCGTACAGACACCACCTTTCCACCGGTCACTCTCCCGGTGGTGGCGACTTACATTAGTAGTATTCCAGCCCGAAAGGCCCCTGGCCCCGACGGTATCCGGCCGACCCTTCTTCATCACCTCTCTCCAGTTGCGCTTTCGTACCTGGTTAATCTTTACAATAGCTGCCTTTCCTACAACTACTTCCCTCCCGTATGGAAACTGGCCCGTGTCATTGCCCTCCCGAAACCTCGCAAAGATCCACTCTTCCCACAGAACTACCGTCCCATCTCCCTCCTCAACTTCCTTGGCAAGATTCTAGAACGCATCATCCTCTCCCACCTTCAATCCTTCCTCGATTCTCATTCTACTCTCATTCCCCAACAGTTTGGGTTTCGGGCGGGCCATGGCACGGTCCACCAACTCATCCGCCTCCACGACACCATCCGCAGAGCGCAACTGGAGCGACAAAGCACAGGCATGGTCTTACTAGACATTGAAAAAGCATTTGACCGAGTGTGGCACGAGGGCTTACTATATAAGCTTGACGAATATGGCTGCCCTCTCCACATCATTCACATTCTCCGACGCTTCTTAACTGGGCGTACATTTTATGTCATGCAAGGCCGAAGCCGAAGCTCAATCCGGGCCGTGGAAGCTGGTGTGCCCCAGGGGTCTCTCCTCTCCCCGATTTTGTATGCTATTTACACTAATGATATCCCATCCCGTGTCCCCAACCATCTGGCCCTCTATGCTGATGATACTGCCGTCTTCACTTCACACCGAAACCTCCAGTTTATCGCTCTGAACCTTACACGCCACCTAGAACAGATCACTCAATGGAGCAACATATGGAAAATAAAAATTAATGCAGACAAGACACAGGCCATCCTCTTTACAAACAAACGAACTCCGCCAGCTCGCCTGGTGGAACTCGAAGGCCGACACATTCCTTGGTCACAGACAGTAACCTACCTAGGTCTCACCTTCGACAGCCGCCTCACGTGGAAACCCCACGTTGATGGCGCCTGCCACAAGGCTTACGGAATGATACACAAACTCTACCCTCTGTTGAAGAGCCCCGGCCTCTCGATACAATCCAAGTTGCTTATCTGGACGTCCTGTGTCCTGTCACTCCTGCTATATGGATGTGAACTATGGGGACTAGCTGCTGACACTCACGTACTCCAGGTCCAAATAGTGCAAAGCAAATCACTCAGGATCATTTTAAACGCTCCGCGTTATGTCTCCAACTACGACATCCGCCGTCTTCTCCACATTCCACCCCTTGTCCATCAAATCCGCCTTCGCGCCTCAAATACCCTTACCTTCCTACAAAACTCACCTCATGATCACCTCACAGTTCTTAGCCGTGCTGTTGGAGACACACCTTACGCTCATCCGACACTGATACTCCAGCGCCGGTACCGTCCCAACTGACGGTTTCACTGCAGTTGAGTATCTACTAATCTTTTAATCTGTCAAACTTTATCATTTCTATCGACCTAGACATATAACAAAGCCACTTCGAACCTAATACTCAATCTGAAGGCAGGCCTAAGGCGATCCTTCGGCACATAAGTGGACGAAAGTCCCGTCAAGTTTGCGGTGGTGGTGGTGGCGGCGGGTGCCACTGTGTGGGGAGACGCTGACTAGAGCGGAGCGCTTGCTACTGGTGTTGCTGCTGCCGTACGTTGGTTCGAGATGCCGCCCAAGACTAGCGGGAAGGCCGCCAAGAAGGCTGGCAAGGCGCAGAAGAACATTTCGAAGGGCGACAAGAAGAAGAAGCGCAAGAGGAAGGAGAGCTATGCCATCTACATCTACAAGGTGCTGAAGCAGGTGCACCCTGACACGGGCATCTCGTCGAAGGCGATGAGCATCATGAACAGCTTCGTGAACGACATTTTCGAGCGCATTGCGGCCGAGGCTTCTCGCCTGGCGCACTACAACAAGCGCTCGACCATCACGTCCCGCGAGATCCAGACCGCTGTGCGGCTGTTGCTGCCTGGCGAGCTGGCCAAGCACGCCGTGAGCGAGGGCACGAAGGCGGTGACCAAGTACACGAGCTCCAAGTAAGGAGGTGGCTCTGGAATGGAAGGAAGGATGGAGAAGGCTCCTCCGTTGCGAGAGCGGCAAAACGGCCCTTTTCAGGGCCACCAACTTGCCTTTTGCGGGAAGGGCGGAATTGTTGTTGTTGTTGTTGTTGTTTGTGTGGACGGCTGTGATGTATGTGTGCATTTTGATTGTGGGTGGGGGGGGGGGCGCGTCAAAGCGTGTTGCGCGGGGTACGGCCACGAGGTTGGTCGCCGTGGCGTGGAATGGTGGCACGCCTCGTTGGCGTGGTTTTTGACCCATTGGTGTTGTTGGTGTGTGTGTGTTACCCGTCTGCGAGGGGGGGACAGTGTGATCGGCGACTTTTGTGTCACCGTAACGACGGCCGTTTGCGGGTTTGTTTTTTTGCACATCATACATGGCGAGGGTGAAATGTGAAATGTTTTTGTTTGGTTTTTTTTGCCGCCCACTATTCCCTTTGCTGTACGCCGAGTTTGACAATGGTGCGACGTAAGTGCAGCGTGGAGGTGTGTGAGTGACGTTGAAATGAACGTGCCATTAAGACGCATTGTTGTTGTATTGTACTGTACGTGTACGGCGACACGCACGATGATGTACCATTCGACTCTGATGTTTGATAGCCGTGTCTGACTGATTGCGTACGACGCACGCACACCGATGTCGTCATTCAAGATGCACGCTAGACGACGACGACGGCGGCGGCGGCGGTCGTTTGTTTGGCGAATGTCTGTACACGTGTTTGTCTGTGTCCATCCGGTATGTATTTGTTTGTTTGAAAGTGTTTTGTGTGTCGGTGACGTGGTCCGATCCGTCGCCCCCTGAGTAACTGTCGATCGGCGCGATAGACCGGCGTCACGCAACTGAACCGAAGTCTTGGGCACACCCGTCATACTGTTGTACACCGTCGCGCTGAGAACGGTAACGAAAGGTTGACTTTGATCGGTCGAATGTCTGGGCAGAACGTGAGGAATGAGGCAAGAGTGCAAGGAGGGGGGGCAAAAGAGAGAGGAAGGGAAAAAGGGGAGAAACGCATTCGTAGAGCAACGGAACGTTCCCGTGTCGGAGGCGTATTGGAGCCGCACTGAAATGCGTTTAACGGCGGCGCGGCTGCAAGTGTCTGCCGTGGTGAACGTTACCTTTGACGGCTGCATTGGGCTTTGCCTTTGCTTTTGCTTTCATTTCGCTTTCGCTTTCGCGTTCGCTTTCGCTTTCCCGGATGTACGTAACGTTTGTTGATATGGTGCTGAGGAAGAGTGTATGACAGTGCCGTGCCGTCCATGTTCGTGTGCCCTCCCATTGTGTGTATGCTATTGTCTGTGTACTTGAATGATGTATGTAGGTGTTAGTGGACATGTTTTACCAGTGGGGGGAAATGGATCGTCGATAGTTGCCGTCACTCTGTCACGGTCGAGATGACGCACCCTCCGTACAGAAAGGTGTCGAGAAAGTGAGTGAGTGTGTGTGTGTGTGTGTGTGTGTGTGTGTGTGTGCGTCCGTGAATTGGCAGTGTTTGGAGGTGGGCGTGCCCTGGATGTGGCCCGGAAAAGGCTGTTCGTTAGGCGGTAGTGTTGTGTGGACAGGGGAGGGGCATGCGTAACGCTGCTGGCATGGCATTTCGGGAGATGGGAGGGGGCAAACGAGGAGCGGCGGCCAAAGACGGGACGGGGAGGGGCGCGGTGTGGGTGGCTTGCGCCTGTGCTCGGCGTTGTGGTTTGTGCAAAAGAGGAGGAGAAAAACAATGTGAGTTGCCAGGGAGGGGAGCGGTGTTGTGTTGTAGCCGCAGACGCGGCTGTCAGTGAACGTGGCGAGACGGACGGATGCGCGGAGGGGCGGGGGCGGCGCATTTCGCCGGTGCCGTGCCGTGCCGTGCCGTGCCGTGCCTGAAAGCCGCGTGGTCGCTGTGTTGTTGGTGGCGTGGGGGCGAGGAGAGTACCGTACGGGTGTGCTTGTGCGCCGGAAATGGCACACTGCGCCCGCCCGTCTTGGAGGCTGATGATGGCTGTGGTGTGGAAATGGGGCGCGGTGATGTTGAAGCAGTTGAAGAACAGAAAAGAAACCAAGAAAACGGAAGGCGTGATGCGGCGGTGGTGGTGAGAGCGGGAAAAACAAAACAAACAAAAAAAAAAAAACAACAAAAAAAAAAGAAGGAAAAACAACAAGAAACAAAAAAGAAAACAAAAAGTCTATCAATATTAAAATGTAAATGGAAATGGACCCAGGTATAACCTCCCTGCACAAATAGCAGAGAGTCCGATGATAATAAAAATGTGCCAGAATGTTAACGTCCCTACAAAACAAACCCAACGATAATATTAATGAAAGAGTGAACCGTATGTAACATTGCAACAGACATAATGAAACCTGATAAATTGTATAAGGGCAGCAGCGTTGACCTTTGGCCCTGTATTCAGAATAAAAAGAGCCAAAGATCGTTACCCCAATGAAAAAGACACTGAAACACGTATGTAACATAGTAGCGATGGCGAGACATTGTAGCATCTGTGACCAGAGAGTTTGCGCTGGACTGCGCGAGTGTTGCGAGCGGTTCTCAGTCAGTCAGTCTGTCAGTAGTCGTTGCGAGTCCGTAGCTCTGTGTAGTTGAGGGCTGTACTCTGTCAGTAGTCGTCGCGTGCAGTACGCTAATAGTCGTCATGCAGAGCGGTCGGTCAGTAGTAGCAGCCGAGTGCGGTTGTGTGATGTAGGCGGTCGGCAACACTGGTCAAGATGGTGAATAAGGTATACTGTTAATTAATATAATCATTAGATAATGAAAAATTGTATTTATTGTAATTATTCTCCAACAAGTTCCCCAATAATAATTTTTATTTCAAAAGCATTTTTCAAACATTTAATTTGTTATTGAACTAAAGAGTTCGTTGCACTTCACATTTCATTCCACTTCTTTGAAGGAAAATGTCACTAAAATCACAAAAAAAGAGAATATTATTATTTGCAAATGCAGTTCCTCCAAGCGCTGCGCAACAACCAGAGCAGAAATGTGACATCCATTTATTCGGAGGTAAGACTTTAATTCTGATTGTTTTGCACAGGGCCAAAGACCGATATTTCGGTTTAATTGAAGTTTCGTGTCACTGAACGGACTTTTTTAAATGTTGTGTGAAGACTTTATATTTGAGTCAGATTGCGAATTTCACATTTGTGTTGCCATTTTCAATACCTCTCATTGTGGGCGAGGTTACAATTAGCGCAATGTCCATTAGCATCCGTAAATAACATTGTCCATTATTTTAAATTTTGCTGGGAGGTTACAACACACACACACACAAAAAAAAACAAAAAAAACAAAAAATTGCATTTATATCCGCTCCTCAATCGTAGATACCCCTTACACAGCTGTGTGCAATGAATGAGTGCTGGCTGGTAATTAATTGCACTCCTTGGAGGGAAATGCCATAGGAAGTGGTCTTTAAAAAGTGAATGTTTTTCGTTAAGAGACAAAAGTTACTTTAGAAAAAAAGTAATAGTGGGGCTTTCGTTGTTGAACAAAATAAGTACAATGAACATACGTTATCAGATTTGCGCAATGCAGCGTCACACCACCTTTTGATTATAACACAATAGACTATACATCGTCCCGAACCGTGACCAGAGTCGCGAGACGAGCAGAGCACGCCGCCGACGCCCGCTCAGTACAACCGTCCACCCGCTACTACTGTCGACCGACTACTACCTGTCCCGACTCGCGCTACAATATATATATAACAACTGTTCCTGGCGACCCGGTGCGTGCCACTACTGTCGTCTGGCGCGGTCCAAGCGCCGACTAGCAGCGATAAAGAACTCTCTGGTCAGACAGAGATGCTGTCATGCCTCGCCATCGCTCTGGTAATGAATACATACGTGTTGCAGCGTGCGTACCACCGGAACACGCAGTGGCGGAGCCAAAGACTGTGTTGTCGAGGTCGAGTGCGAGCGGGAAGAGAGGCAGCGTCGGCACGGAGATGCAAGCGAGCGCGAGACGCACGGGGGCTGCGGCGTGGCGCGTTTGCGGTCGGCGCCTTTGGTGGCAACGGCCGGGACAAGCAGCGGTGTATGGTGTGGTGCGGGGCGGACAGGGGCGGAGGCGGCGCGACGACGGCATGGGGGCGAAAACGGGACGGGGGACGGCGGATGTTGAGAGGCGTCACGCGCGGACAGGACACAGACACAGAGACACACAGATTGGAAAGGGAGGGTGCGCGGTAGTAGTTGGGAATGTGCGTACCGTGCGGGATGGGAGTGGGCGAGGAACACGGTCGTGGCCCCTGTTTTGGGTGCGTGTGATGACGTCGGTGTGTTGTGGGAAGGGAAGGTGCTGTGGCGGCGGCGCGTAATGGGCGTAGGCCGAAAAGAGAAAGGAACGTGGGCAGTGTGTTGGCAAGCGTCGGTTCGACTGCGACGTTGATGGGCAGGGCAGGGCAGGGCAAGGTTAATGGTGGTAGGAGTAGGCGTGTGGGCGCAAAAAATCTGCCGCTGCAGGCGGTGCCGTAACCGCCATGGCGGGAAGGAGAGAGGGCCAAAGAAAGAAAGAAAGAAAGAAGAAAACAAAAAAAAAAAAAAAAAAAAAAAAAAGGAGGGGGGGGGGGCGAAAGTGGAGAGGCGGTGGTGTGAGAAGGGCGGGGGCGGAAGGAAGGCAGGAAGGACAAGAGGCGAGGCGACGGCTTGCTTTGTGTATCGGTCGGTCTCTGGCTATGCTTCGTTTTCTGCAGCAGGGTCGGTGCGCGGCGTGGCTCGCGGCAGTGGGAACGCCTGGTGGCTGGACGGCCAGCAATGCGGTTGGATGGGCGGCCACAGCACCGCACCTGTGCCCGAGGAGGAGACGCTGGCGGCGGGCCCTGAGGTGAGGCCGGCTCGGCTGGGGCTGTGGATGTGTAGGTGTGCGCCGCTGCTGCAACAACGAGTAAAACGCGAGAAGGAGGGATGGCGGTAGAGAGAGAAAAAAAAAAAAAAAAGGTCGTGTTGTGTTGATGCGCAGGCAGACGCGTACAGAGGGACGAGCCCGGTCTGCAGCAGGGTGTGGCCGTGCCGAGTGCAGAGCAGCGGCGGCTCGGTTCGGTTCGGCCCGGCCCGGCCCGGCCCGGCCCGGCGGGCCGCGCTGTTGTCGCGGACGTGAGCGCCCCCTGGCGGGTGGCCGGAGGCGGCGCGGCGTGTTGGACGTGTGGCTGGTGGCAGTGCACAATTTGCGAGTGGCTGGCGGTGTGGTGTGGCGGTTGGCGCGTCGGGCGGCGGAGAGGTATGTGTTGCGGGCGCCCTTTGCTGCGCTGCGTCGTTGCGTGTGCCGTACAGGGCGGGCGCTTGTCGACTGTGTGGGCGGTGTGGCGAATTGGCGTGAAACGGCTGCCGAGAGGTGTGTGGTAGCGAGCCGGTCGGTGGTGTCAGTGCGAAGGGGAATGTGCGTGCGTGTTTGGCGGTTTCGGTGTGCTTTTTGCGGCGTGAGAGTGGGAATTAGTGGGGCCGGCTGTTGTGTTGGTTCCTTGTGTCTTGTGTCGCGTAGCTTGATGGCAACGTGGAAGGACGCCGGTTTCGTTTTCGTTTCGAGCCTTGCGTGTGGTTGTCGACGTTGACTGGTTGGCGTGTGCCGATGCACGTGCATGTGTGGGTCGCGAGTGCGTTTTTGGCTGGCTGTGTGTGTGTGTGTGTGTGTGTGTGTGTTTTGGGGGGGAAGGGGGAGGCGGTGGTGAAAGTGCAGTCGTCGGGTGGGGCTGGGGCTGTGCGTCGTGGCGGAAAGGTGGTAGGTTGCGGGAAGCGAGCCCGTCGATGACGGTGTCGCGTGAGTTGTGAATCGAGTGGGGCGCGGGGCGCGGGGCGCGGGACAGGAGCAGCGTGCCGCTGCGTCGTGGTCGTCAGCAGAGGCTGTGCGTGTGCTTGTCCTTTTTGTGGGCGGTTCGTGCGAGGCGTTTTTGTTTTGTGTTGCCCTAGTTGTTAGTTTATTTTGTTTGTGTTTGTTATTTTGAGACGACGACTGGTTGGTGGCGTGCGCGCGAAGTGGCGGTGTGCGCTTCCCGTGTCGTTTGTGTTGTTTGGTTTTTGTGTGTTTTTTTTTGCACTGGGCCCCGGTGGGTGGGTGCGTGTGTGTCGATTGCCGGCTGGCGAAAGGTGCGCCATCGGCGGGGTGGGTCGCCGGCACAAGTGGAGGCGGCGGCGTTGTTGCTGTTGTTGTGTGGTGTTTGTTTTGTTCGGCTGTGTCGGCGAGCTGTGTTGCGGTGCGTGTGAATGGTGGTGCAAAAGTGCTGGCGTTGGGGCTGCGACTGCGACGGCGGCGAGCCGCGGGCGCGCCATTGATAGTGATGTTGTGAACAGCGGCTGTGTACGGTAGTGGTGTTGTTGTAGCACGACGTGCATCCGGGCCGGCGCGGAAAGCGCAGTTGCGGGCGGTTGCCCTTCGGTGCCAGCCATGTCGCGTGAGCGGCGGGTTGCTCTGGTGTCGACACGTGGTGCTCTGGGTTGTTGTGTGGTGCCCTTTGGCCGGTGGGGGTGGTTCGCGTGTGTCTCGTTCGCGCTCGGTGTCTGGTCGTGGTCGTGCTGCTCCCCCGTCTGTCGGCGGTTTCCGACGTCGTCTGTACGTTTTTGTTCGTTTGCGGCGTGCCTGCCGACGTCGTCCCGTCGCGACCTTTCAACCGAAAGTGTGGCGCCCGAAGGTGAACGAACGTAACCCTGACCTCGGCGCTTTACGCTGAGCCGAGCGAACCGAACCGAACCGAACCGAACCGAACCTAACCTGTGGTGTGGCGAGGTGAGCTCAGCCTGTGAGCCCCTAACGTCTACGTAAGGTAAGCTGTCCGGCTCACGCCTCACGTTTGAACGCTTTTTTTTAACCTACGTTTGACGCTTCTTAACCTAGCACTGACCCCTTAACCTAACGTGTAACCTAACCTAACCTAACCTAACCTAACCTAACCTCTGACGCCTGACGTGTTTGAATGCTTAACCTAAGTTTGACGCTTAACCTAACCCAAGTCCCCTTAACCTAACCCACGTCCACCTAACCTAACCTAACGTAGACGTGTAAACGTAATGTGTAACGCGTAACGTGTAAGGTCGGCTGTCGTGTGTGCTTGACGGCAGATTGGGTTGGTCTGTAGATTCGGATTGCGGTTTGCCTCGGTCGAGGGGTTGGGTCGGAAGCGGCGAGGGGCGGCGGCGCCTGTTGCGCAGGCGGCGTCCGTTTGCGGCGGGCAATTGTTGAGAAACGGCTGTGAATGTTGGCGGGCGAGAGGAGGAGGACGGCGCGCGATGTGGCCCGACGGCTGCGGGCCGATCGGGAAACGGCGGGAGGGCGACGGAAGGCGATGGGGCGGCGGAGGCGCGTTTGCACGGCCGTCATCGCCGCACGCCTCGGCTTGTGTGGCTGTGGCGCCGGCCGCGCTGGCCGGGCTGCCGCGGCGACGGTGTGGGAGTTTTGCCGAAGGTTTGGCCATTGTGGCGGGTCGTCGGCTGGGGCTGTGGGGGCGGCATTTGGGCGGGGGCGGCGATTCTCGGCGGGCCGACCCAGGCTGTAGCGCGCGGTAGCTGCAGTTTGGCCGTGGTTTGCGGCGCTGCCGTGGCGACTGGTTGGCGACTGTGGTGTGGCTGTGTGTAGCCCCATCCTCGGTGGTTTGAAAGGCGCGGGCGGTTGTGGCGCAGGTTTGGGGCTGCTCCGCACAGGCTGTCGGACGTTGGGCGGTAGCAAGCGCGGGAGGCGCGGCGCGGCGGCGCGCAGAGTGGCGGCCGCTCTCTCGGCCGTCCGCGCCCGCCCGCGACACTGGCTGGGCCTTGTGATTCTCTGCTCTGCTGCTGTGCTGTGCTTGCGTGCCTGCCTGCCGTCCCGCTCGCTCTCGCTCTCGCTGTGTGTTACGCGCGTCGTCGAAATGGCAGATCAGGCGGCTACGAACGAGACTGCTGCGGCACCCGCCGCCACCGGCACTACGAAGAAGGCCAAGTCTGCGTCGTCTGCGAAGAAGCCGCGCGCCAAGCCTGCGCACCCGCGCACCTCTGAGATGGTGACGGCCGCCATCAAGAGTCTGAAGGAGCGCGGCGGGTCGTCGCTGCAGGCGATCAAGAAGTACATAGCCGCGCACTACAAGCTGGACGCGGAGAAGCTGGCGCCGTTTATCAAGAAGTACCTCAAGTCGGCCGTCGTGGCGGGCGAGCTGGTGCAGACGAAGGGGAAGGGCGCGTCCGGCTCGTTCAAGCTTGCCGGCGCCGGCGGCGGGGGGGCGGCCGAGGGCGGCAAGGCTCGTGCTGGCGGTGCCAAGAAGAAGCGCGCCGCTCCGGCCAGCAAGGAGAAGAAGGGCGCCCGTGCGGCCGGCGCAAAGAAGGCTGGTGGCGTGAAGGCGGCGACCGGTCGGAAGGCGGGCGCCGCCAAGAAGGCGTCTGCGGCGTCGGCCGCTCCCGCGGGTGCGAAGAAGGCGGCTGCGGCCAAGCCGGCCAAGGCCAAGTCGCCGTCGAAGGCGAAGAAGGCCGCCAAGGTTCCGACGAAGAAGCCGAAGGCGCCGCGCCCGAAGAAGGCGACGACGCCGTCTAAGGCGAAGGCTTCGCCCAAGAAGAAGAAGTAGAGTAGAGGAGAAAGAGATGGGAGAAAGGAAGGGTTTGGCGCTTGACTCCGTCGTCCCCACCCCCCGTCGTCGTCTAGTGGCGCGCAAGAGACGCGCGGCCCAAAACGGCCCTTCTCAGGGCCATCAAAGCACGTCGGGGAAGGTTTTGATTGTCGTGTTGCGTTTGGTGTGGGTGTCTGTCTGGCGTTTCTGTATGCCCGTGGGGATGCTGTTTGCTTGCCGTGGTGGTTGGATTGCGGGGGTCGGTGGCGGGTGTGGGCGGCGGTAGCGGTAGCGGTAAGCGGTGTTGTTGTTGTCGTGGTTGATTGTCGCCGTGTTTGTGGCGGCGGCCGACGGTTGGTTTTCTGTCACGTTGTTTTGTTTGAATACGTTGGTTGGCTTGCCTGCGTTCGTTCTTCTCGGATGTCTGTCTTGTCTAGTCGTGTCTGGTCTTTGTTTTGTTCCTTTGTGTGTGTTATGTTTTGCAACGGGGGGCACGTTGAGATGTGGAAGGAGTCGGCGGGGATTTCGGTGGCGTGTAGAGAGAGCGAGCGAGCGAGCGCGCCTGCCTGGCCGTTGGCCGTCGGAGTGGAGTGCGGGTTTTTTTTGTTTTCGAAACGAAAGCGGCGGCCGGCCAGCCAGCCACCCGTGCGGTGTGACGTCGGCCGTTGGGTATTGTGCGCTTTGAGCGCCGGGGAGGGATGATGTGTGATTGTTGCGCGCTGCTAGCAGGCAGGCAGGCAGGCAGAGTGAGCGGGTGTGGCGGACGGACGGGAAGTGGTGGTTTTTGTTTTTTTTGGGTTGCGGGGCGAGAGGCAGGCGACCGACAAAGTTTGCTCGCGACGGAGAGATGTTAGTGGCCCTGAAAAGGGCCGTTTTTGTTTGTGCGGTGCGGTGCCGCGGCGCGGTTTAGGCGCGCTCGCCGCGGATGCGGCGCGCGAGCTGGATGTCCTTGGGCATGATGGTGACGCGCTTGGCGTGGATTGCGCACAGGTTGGTGTCTTCGAAGAGGCCGACGAGGTAGGCCTCGCTGGCCTCCTGCAGGGCCATGACTGCGGAGCTCTGGAAGCGCAGGTCGGTCTTGAAGTCCTGGGCGATCTCGCGCACTAGGCGCTGGAATGGCAGCTTGCGGATGAGCAGCTCCGTGCTCTTCTGGTAGCGCCTGATTTCTCGCAGGGCGACGGTGCCCGGCCTGTAGCGGTGGGGCTTCTTGACGCCTCCGGTGGCGGGCGCGCTCTTCCTCGCCGCCTTGGTGGCGAGCTGTTTGCGCGGCGCCTTTCCGCCGGTGGACTTGCGGGCCGTTTGCTTTGTGCGGGCCATGGCGGTAGCGGTAGCGGTAGCGGTAGCGGAGCGGCGTGCGTGGAGGTTAGGTGCGGCGCGGCGTCCGGTGCTGCCTTGACAACGGGCCCGCGCGCCTCCGTGCTGCGCTTATATGCCCTCGGTTGCGCGTGGTGGGGGGAGGGCGGGCCAGAGTCTATATAGGGGGGCGGCGGGCGCGCTGGGCGCAGACCGTAGCCGACTCGCCAGCCGCTGCAGCTGCTGTTTGTGCACGTTTTGCTTTGCCCGAGGAAGGAAGGATGACAGGCCGCGGCAAGGGAGGAAAGGGGCTCGGCAAGGGTGGCGCCAAGCGGCACCGCAAGGTGTTGCGCGACAACATCCAGGGCATCACGAAGCCCGCCATCCGCCGCCTGGCTCGCAGGGGCGGCGTGAAGCGCATCTCTGGTCTGATCTACGAGGAGACCCGCGGGGTGCTGAAGGTGTTCCTGGAGAACGTGATCCGCGACGCGGTGACGTACACTGAGCACGCCAAGCGCAAGACTGTGACGGCCATGGACGTGGTGTACGCCCTGAAGAGGCAGGGGCGCACCCTGTACGGTTTCGGCGGTTAGGCTGCGTCGCAGCGGGCGCTGGCCTTCCCGCGGCCGTGCTTGTGGGTGGGAGAGACTAGAAAACGGCCCTTTTCAGGGCCACCACACTGTTCGGAAGTTGAAAAGTGCGAAAGAGTCTGTGTTGTTGCTGCGTGTGTGCGCTGTGTTGTTTGTTTGTTTCTTTCTTTCTTTCCGTTTGAGCGACGTGATGTGACTGGGAGGGGAGAAGGAAAGGAAACGTGTCATGTGGCTGGCTGTGTGTGGAGCTGCTTCGTTTGTGTGTTTGTTATTGTGTGTCTTTGTATCGATCGCGACGGAGATGGCGGGCTGTGTGTTGTTGTGCGAGAGGCGGTGATTATTTGCTTGCGTGGTTTGGCTCTGTGTGTTTGTTTGCGGCGGCGTTGGGGTTTCCGAGGCAAGGCGTGTGGGCATAGGCGGCCGGATCAGCTGTTTCGTTCGTGTCGACGGCCGTTGCGCGCGGGAGTGGAGGGCGGTGTGTCGACACGCCTCCCTTTAACAATGGTCATTATTGCTGCCGTTTGTCGGTTTGGAAGGCGACTGCGACCGTGCAAAATGTGCGTGCGTGTGTGTGTGTGTGTGTGTGTGTGTGTGTGTGTGTGTGTTGGGCCACACGGGCTGTGTGGACGACAAGATGGCGGACGTGCGCCGGCGGCGGCTGTGCTGTGACAGTGCAAAGTTAAAACAAAACAAGGTGCGGCGAGGACGACTGAAATTTTGCTTTGGACGTAGGTGTGTGTGGTGGCCCTGAAAAGGGCCGATTGTTGTGGGCCGAGCCGAGCCGGCAAAGCGCGTTGCGTGCAGGGGAGCACGCGGCGCTGCGATTGCCTGGCCTCCTTTAGGCCTTCTTCTCGGTCTTCTTTGGCAGCAGGACGGCCTGGATGTTGGGCAGGACACCACCCTGTGCGATGGTGACGCCCGACAGGAGCTTGTTGAGCTCCTCGTCGTTGCGGATGGCAAGCTGCAGGTGGCGCGGGATGATGCGCGTCTTCTTGTTGTCGCGGGCCGCGTTTCCGGCCAGCTCGAGCACCTCAGCCGCGAGGTACTCCATGACGGCGGCGAGGTAGACGGGCGCCCCGGCGCCGACGCGCTCTGCGTAGTTTCCCTTGCGCAGGAGGCGGTGGATTCTGCCGACCGGGAACTGGAGCCCAGCCCTGCTTGAGCGGGACTTTGACTTGCCCTTGACTTTGCCTCCCTTTCCGCGTCCGGACATGGCGATGGGCTAGCGACGGTGCACACGAAACGGAAACGAAAACGACCGGTGCGAGCGGCAGCGAGTCGAGCAGCGGAGTGCGTGCCGGCGCAGCCCGCGCGCTCGCACCTTTTGTACCCTGGCCTTCAGGGTGACTAGTGGTGAAGTTTTTGTCCGTGGACATTTACTTCGAATTGGGAATGTGTGATTGTTGTGTTGTGTCTTTACTTTTGCGGTATGTCTTGTGTGTTTATGTGCGTATTTGCTACTTAACTTGTACTGCCTGATCTATGGCGGTTTTTGGGTGATGATGTTGGCGAGTTGATGGGGGCTGAGAGAGGGTGATGTGATGGTGGGCGAGTGTGTGTTCAGTCAAAGAAAATTGACCTGGGAGTTTTGTGACGCTTGATGGTGGGGTCATATTGACCCAGTGAATTGATGAGGGGGTTTGTTGACCTGCTGGCTGTTTCGTAGAACGCTTTAGCCAGGTCAGCAAAGCGCTGTTGTAGTCGAATTACGTCCGCAGACGCGTGTAGGTCGTCTGTGGGGAATCGGGAGGGGAGGTGTAAGGCTCGTTTGAGGGCCCTATTTTGAACCCTTTGGAGTTTGAGTACGTGCGTCTTGGCCGCATAGCCCCATACTGGGCACGCGTATTCCATTATGGGGCGTATGAGGGTGCAGTAGACGCGTACTCCTAGGTCTGCTGTTAGCGCACTACTGGTATTAAGGACTGGGTATAGTACGCTCAAGCGAGCGCTGGCTCGGCGGCGCAGGTCATCGATGTGCGCCTGCCATGTCAGCCTCTTATCTAAGGTCACCCCTAGATACTTTGCGGTGTTTCGCCAAGGGAGTTCTTGGCCGTTTAATCTTAGATTTAAGGGTGGTCGCCTGCGTGGTCCTCGCGGTCCTAATCGGCGCGTAATCACAATTGCCTGCGTTTTCCCGCTGTTTATTGTGATGCGCCACCTTTTGGACCATTCCTCTGTGGCGTTGAGAACTCTTTGGAGGCGTCTTGTGACCAGATCCCTGTTTGGGTTGCGGGTGAAAAATGCTGTATCATCTGCATATTGTGCAGTGTGCACCAGGGGTGAGGTGGGTGTGTCTGCCGTGTACAGGCTGTACAGGACAGGCCCTAGCACCGATCCCTGGGGCACCCCTGCACGTATGCGTCTTTTTGTTGACAGGGAGTTGTCAACCCTGACGGAAAATGTCCTATTCGAGAGATAGCTTTTCAGCAGCTTTACTATCGTCCCGGGGAAGCCTTGTGTGTATAGTTTGTACAATAACCCATTGTGCCATACGGAATCGAAGGCCTTGGCTACATCAAGTAGCACTATCCCACAGTAGCTTCTGCGGTTGAAGGCCTCGGTGGCTGCTTCAACAACTCTCATGATCTGTTGGGGGGCGGAGTGTTTCTGCCTGAATCCAAACTGGAAATCAGGCAGAACTTGCTCTCTGGAGATGTGTTGCTCAATAGGTGTGATTAGGAGGCGCTCGTAGATTTTACTGAGAGTGGGCAGAAGACTAATCGGTCTGTAGTGCTGTGGGAATAATGGGTCCTTACCGGGTTTAGCTATCGCGACCACCTCCGCGTGTTTCCAGCACGCTGGAAACTCGCGGGATCGAGTAATCTCGTTGAAGACGTTCGCGATGTGTGTGATTGCCAGTGGCGGGAGGTTCTTAACTAACTGGTTTGTGAGCCGGTCGTGGCCTGGGGCCTTTTTGTTGGGCAGGGACCTAATGACTTTTGCCACGTCTTCTGGGGCGAAAAGTGGAGTGTGTTCATTCTCGTCGTCTTCAGCTGCAAGGAATACTGCAAGCTGCTGACGGACTATGATTTCGTGGTCCTCGTCCTGCGCCTCTGCTGGTTGAAACTGTTGTTCGAACGAGTCGGCGAGCGCGTTGGCCTTGTCGACAGGGCTGAAGACAAGGCTTCCACGCTCGCCGTGCAGAGGTGGCATACGCGCGCGTGTACGTGTGAATTGCTTGGTAGCTTGCCATAGGCTGTTGTCGTCTACTTTGAGGGCTGATAGGCGGGCAGACCATTGCTGGTTGCGGTGCTCATTGAGTGCTACTTTCAACTCTCTCTGTAGACGGTTGAGCAGCCTCCTAGTTGCCGGATTTCTTGTTATTTTCCATTCTTTTGCGACCCTGTTTTTGTGCCTAATTTGCGCAAGCAGGTGCTCCGGGAGTTGTATTTGAGGAGGAGGGCCTTCCCGCTGCCGGGGTGTGGCCTCCTCAGCAGCCTGCAGGATCGTGTTGGTAAGGTCTTTAAGCGCCTGTTCTGCAGTATCTGCAGTTGGAGGCGGGGCGCGAGCTATTTCAGAAGCGACATTTACCTGAAAGTGCTCCCAGTTCGTGTGCTTATACGACACCTGGTGTTGTGGGAGAGCTACCCTTTCTCCCACGTCGACCTCGATTATAACTGGGTTGTGATCGGAGGACATTCTATTTATTGTTCTCGCAGTCACGAAGCCTGTTATTCTCCTTGTGAGAGCTATGTCAAGGACGTCTGGCCGGCCTCCGTTTTTAGGGAAGTGTGTCGGCTCTTCTGGGCCCCAGACGTCGAACTGGTGGTCTCGCGCGAGTCGCTGCAGTTGACGACCGGCTCTGGTCGTGAGTCTAGAATGCCAGTCTGCGTGTTTTGCATTGAGGTCTCCTCCTATTAGGAGCTTGCCTCTGATTTGTGCTAGTGCGGGAATGTCGTCCTCATCTAAGGTTGGGGTCGGTTGGCGGTAAGCTGCAACGACTGTGAGGGGGCCTGTAACTGTGGCTATTTCCACAGCTACCGTTTCTAACGAGCGGGTAGCTGGGGGGAATATCTGGTGATGGGGGATCCCTCTCTTTACGTATATGGCCACCCCGCCTCCTGCGGTTGGCCTGTCTCGTCTGTAACTGTTATAGTTTGGGACTGCCGCTTTTACTCCCGGTTTTAGGTGTGTTTCTGACATCATGCAAACGTCGATATTAAGCTCCTTCATGAGCTCTCGGAACTCCATGACTTGGTTGAAGATGCCGTCTGCGTTAAAGACGCACATTTTCAGACCTTGGATATGGGGGCGTCTATCCATGTTTGGCTGTTGTTGTTGCTTGGGAAGTCGCTGAGGGATGCGACTGCTTAACTGCTGCTTGTAGGGCGGCGAGGATCTGTGCATTTTGCTGCTGAATCTCCCGCATCATCTGCGCGAGAAGATTCAGAGTTTGGGACATGACTCCCAGCACAGGATCGTCTGTGGAGGGCGAGGGCGCAGCTTCGCTCAGACTTTGGGTGACAGGATGTCTGCCAGCGGTCTGACGGTCCGCGCCCTCTGCCCGCCGCAGACTGGTCTTTGGGGCAGGGGTTAGGACTTCCCTAGGGCATTCTCCGTCGTCAGGGATCTGGTCAAGGAGAGGAGTGTCCTGGGTTGTTTCCGGGGAGCGTCGGCCGCAAGATTCCGGTCCCATCTCGGCCGGCAGAGGGGCGCTACTGCGCGCCTCAGTGTCGGCCGCGATGTTTGCGAACGTCGCGGCGGCCGTCACCTCACGCGATTTGCCTCTGTAGGGCGGCCTATCTCGTCTTGTGATTTCAGGTCGGTTTGGGGGTTTAGCTTGGGGTTTGTTTGGGGGTGCATTCGAGCCTCGCCAGCGTTGGGCGTAGTTCTTATGAACCCTGCATCCCAGGTAGCTGGCGGTGTGCCCTTCGCCGCATAGCGCACACTTTATTCTTGGGTCTTCTATTTTAATTTGACAGGTCCTGGAGTCGTGTCCCTCCGCACACTTCCTGCATCGTACAGGCATGTCGCAGTGTGAGGCCACGTGTCCCAGTCCCTGGCACCTAAAGCATTGTTGAGACCGATTTTTCTTTTTTAGCAACTCGGTGGTTATGGGTATCTGCAGGACACTCCTCATAGGCTTTTTGTTTATCGGTATGTCTGGCATTACGGCGAGGTAGAGGGGCCACTTGTTATTTGAACCGGGTGGTTTCATTTGTGTGACTGTCTTAACATCGAAATTTTGGCGGATCAGGTCTTCCTTTATCGCTGAGGGCGATAGTTTGCGCGGTAGGTCGCGGATAACTATATTTAGGTTCCTGATCCTTTCGGTCGGGAAAGTGTAGTGCGGTATTTTCTTATCTCTCAAGAGTTGTTTTACCGCCATGTATTCATCCATGGCGTGGAGGGTGAGCTTTATTTTATCGCCCCCTGCCGGTTTGGCTTTGAATCTATCACCTACTGAGCTCTTCACTAGATCATAGAGCTCCTTGTAATCCTTGTCAAATTCAGCGACGATTGGGGGGAGGTATGCTCGTTTCTGCGAGCCCACTGGTTGTTGGGGTGGCGCTTCATTGGTCGTGGGTTCGTCGTCTATGGCGGAAAAACGGTTAGATGTTGGTGCAGCCTCCGTGGCCGGCGGGGGTGTGGGTTGGCGGATGGTTTTTCTGGCTAGTTGGAAGCCGTCACCTTCACCGCTAGTAGCGGTTTCCCCTATCTCGTTTTCCTGCTCCTGCCTGGACTCATCGATAACCAGAGGGCTATCTGATTCGGAATCGTGTTCCTTTTGTTTGTTCTCAGCTTCCGGAGATTGGCTGGAAGCTTTGAGTCGCTTTACGAGGTTTTTACGCCTGCCTCGGTTCTTTTTCTGGGTCCTGGAAAGTTTAACTTTAGGGGACGGTGGGAGGGTGGATTTGAGGTTGGGAGTGGTTTTGCGGGTAGGTTTGGGTTGGGCTTTGGAAGAGGGTTTCGGGAGAATTTTTACTGGGAGACGATTCCCTTTTTCACGCCTGCGGGACGCAAGATAAGGGAGGAGGTTATTCTGTGCGTTTTCTAGTAGTAGTCTGTCAACGTCTGGATTTGGGGAATTAGTGGCGCTGCTCATACTGACAATGAAAGACGTAGTGCTGGTTTGTTGTTTGACGGCGTTAGGCGCCCTATTGATCTCGTTGGGGGCGGAAGTGGAAGCAAAGTCGAGGGCTGCCTTGGGTATGCCAGACGCCGCCTTCGTTGCCGACACCGTTAGGTTTCCGGCGGCTGTGCTTGGCCCTAACAAACTGGCAGGCGCGGGACACTGGCCAGTGACCAGGCCCTGACCTGCAGAGTCCCTAACACTCGGGGGAGCAGAGCATGGCTCTGCGGCAGCAGAAGTACCCGAACCGCCCGGAAAAGCGGCCCGCGACATCGAGGAGACGACATCGACGCCGCCAGCAGCGAGCTGCTGGGACCCCGAATCGTCACCGCAGATTGAAACCGCACACGACAATTTGCTCATCGTGCAGCCTGACCGTGCTGCGCTTCGACGTGTGCACCCGTCAACGCTTTAATAAAAGCGAAGCCGAAGAAGCACCTGGATTGTCACCCGTGCAAGCGGGGGCCTATGGCTTTGCGTAACAGACGCACGGAGACTAGCTCAACGTTCGACTGCCGCTCGGCGAGTGCCGGCGCAGCCGGGGTGGGGGTGCTTTATGGGCTCGGGTGCGGCGGCCGGTTGCGCGCGCGCCCCATTGGTCGGCGGCCGCAACAGGGCGAGCTGGTAAAGGTGCGGCGGCGGCTGGCGGCGGGTGCCACTGTGTGGGGAGACGCTGACTAGAGCGGAGCGCTTGCTACTGGTGTTGCTGCTGCCGTACGTTGGTTCGAGATGCCGCCCAAGACTAGCGGGAAGGCCGCCAAGAAGGCTGGCAAGGCGCAGAAGAACATTTCGAAGGGCGACAAGAAGAAGAAGCGCAAGAGGAAGGAGAGCTATGCCATCTACATCTACAAGGTGCTGAAGCAGGTGCACCCTGACACGGGCATCTCGTCGAAGGCGATGAGCATCATGAACAGCTTCGTGAACGACATTTTCGAGCGCATTGCGGCCGAGGCTTCTCGCCTGGCGCACTACAACAAGCGCTCGACCATCACGTCCCGCGAGATCCAGACCGCTGTGCGGCTGTTGCTGCCTGGCGAGCTGGCCAAGCACGCCGTGAGCGAGGGCACGAAGGCGGTGACCAAGTACACGAGCTCCAAGTAAGGAGGTGGCTCTGGAATGGAAGGAAGGATGGAGAAGGCTCCTCCGTTGCGAGAGCGGCAAAACGGCCCTTTTCAGGGCCACCAACTTGCCTTTTGCGGGAAGGGCGGAATTGTTGTTGTTGTTGTTGTTGTTTGTGTGGACGGCTGTGATGTATGTGTGCATTTTGATTGTGGGTGGGGGGGGGGGCGCGTCAAAGCGTGTTGCGCGGGGTACGGCCACGAGGTTGGTCGCCGTGGCGTGGAATGGTGGCACGCCTCGTTGGCGTGGTTTTTGACCCATTGGTGTTGTTGGTGTGTGTGTGTTACCCGTCTGCGAGGGGGGGACAGTGTGATCGGCGACTTTTGTGTCACCGTAACGACGGCCGTTTGCGGGTTTGTTTTTTTGCACATCATACATGGCGAGGGTGAAATGTGAAATGTTTTTGTTTGGTTTTTTTTGCCGCCCACTATTCCCTTTGCTGTACGCCGAGTTTGACAATGGTGCGACGTAAGTGCAGCGTGGAGGTGTGTGAGTGACGTTGAAATGAACGTGCCATTAAGACGCATTGTTGTTGTATTGTACTGTACGTGTACGGCGACACGCACGATGATGTACCATTCGACTCTGATGTTTGATAGCCGTGTCTGACTGATTGCGTACGACGCACGCACACCGATGTCGTCATTCAAGATGCACGCTAGACGACGACGACGGCGGCGGCGGCGGTCGTTTGTTTGGCGAATGTCTGTACACGTGTTTGTCTGTGTCCATCCGGTATGTATTTGTTTGTTTGAAAGTGTTTTGTGTGTCGGTGACGTGGTCCGATCCGTCGCCCCCTGAGTAACTGTCGATCGGCGCGATAGACCGGCGTCACGCAACTGAACCGAAGTCTTGGGCACACCCGTCATACTGTTGTACACCGTCGCGCTGAGAACGGTAACGAAAGGTTGACTTTGATCGGTCGAATGTCTGGGCAGAACGTGAGGAATGAGGCAAGAGTGCAAGGAGGGGGGGCAAAAGAGAGAGGAAGGGAAAAAGGGGAGAAACGCATTCGTAGAGCAACGGAACGTTCCCGTGTCGGAGGCGTATTGGAGCCGCACTGAAATGCGTTTAACGGCGGCGCGGCTGCAAGTGTCTGCCGTGGTGAACGTTACCTTTGACGGCTGCATTGGGCTTTGCCTTTGCTTTTGCTTTCATTTCGCTTTCGCTTTCGCGTTCGCTTTCGCTTTCCCGGATGTACGTAACGTTTGTTGATATGGTGCTGAGGAAGAGTGTATGACAGTGCCGTGCCGTCCATGTTCGTGTGCCCTCCCATTGTGTGTATGCTATTGTCTGTGTACTTGAATGATGTATGTAGGTGTTAGTGGACATGTTTTACCAGTGGGGGGAAATGGATCGTCGATAGTTGCCGTCACTCTGTCACGGTCGAGATGACGCACCCTCCGTACAGAAAGGTGTCGAGAAAGTGAGTGAGTGTGTGTGTGTGTGTGTGTGTGTGTGTGTGTGTGCGTCCGTGAATTGGCAGTGTTTGGAGGTGGGCGTGCCCTGGATGTGGCCCGGAAAAGGCTGTTCGTTAGGCGGTAGTGTTGTGTGGACAGGGGAGGGGCATGCGTAACGCTGCTGGCATGGCATTTCGGGAGATGGGAGGGGGCAAACGAGGAGCGGCGGCCAAAGACGGGACGGGGAGGGGCGCGGTGTGGGTGGCTTGCGCCTGTGCTCGGCGTTGTGGTTTGTGCAAAAGAGGAGGAGAAAAACAATGTGAGTTGCCAGGGAGGGGAGCGGTGTTGTGTTGTAGCCGCAGACGCGGCTGTCAGTGAACGTGGCGAGACGGACGGATGCGCGGAGGGGCGGGGGCGGCGCATTTCGCCGGTGCCGTGCCGTGCCGTGCCGTGCCGTGCCTGAAAGCCGCGTGGTCGCTGTGTTGTTGGTGGCGTGGGGGCGAGGAGAGTACCGTACGGGTGTGCTTGTGCGCCGGAAATGGCACACTGCGCCCGCCCGTCTTGGAGGCTGATGATGGCTGTGGTGTGGAAATGGGGCGCGGTGATGTTGAAGCAGTTGAAGAACAGAAAAGAAACCAAGAAAACGGAAGGCGTGATGCGGCGGTGGTGGTGAGAGCGGGAAAAACAAAACAAACAAAAAAAAAAAAAACAACAAAAAAAAAAGAAGGAAAAACAACAAGAAACAAAAAAGAAAACAAAAAGTCTATCAATATTAAAATGTAAATGGAAATGGACCCAGGTATAACCTCCCTGCACAAATAGCAGAGAGTCCGATGATAATAAAAATGTGCCAGAATGTTAACGTCCCTACAAAACAAACCCAACGATAATATTAATGAAAGAGTGAACCGTATGTAACATTGCAACAGACATAATGAAACCTGATAAATTGTATAAGGGCAGCAGCGTTGACCTTTGGCCCTGTATTCAGAATAAAAAGAGCCAAAGATCGTTACCCCAATGAAAAAGACACTGAAACACGTATGTAACATAGTAGCGATGGCGAGACATTGTAGCATCTGTGACCAGAGAGTTTGCGCTGGACTGCGCGAGTGTTGCGAGCGGTTCTCAGTCAGTCAGTCTGTCAGTAGTCGTTGCGAGTCCGTAGCTCTGTGTAGTTGAGGGCTGTACTCTGTCAGTAGTCGTCGCGTGCAGTACGCTAATAGTCGTCATGCAGAGCGGTCGGTCAGTAGTAGCAGCCGAGTGCGGTTGTGTGATGTAGGCGGTCGGCAACACTGGTCAAGATGGTGAATAAGGTATACTGTTAATTAATATAATCATTAGATAATGAAAAATTGTATTTATTGTAATTATTCTCCAACAAGTTCCCCAATAATAATTTTTATTTCAAAAGCATTTTTCAAACATTTAATTTGTTATTGAACTAAAGAGTTCGTTGCACTTCACATTTCATTCCACTTCTTTGAAGGAAAATGTCACTAAAATCACAAAAAAAGAGAATATTATTATTTGCAAATGCAGTTCCTCCAAGCGCTGCGCAACAACCAGAGCAGAAATGTGACATCCATTTATTCGGAGGTAAGACTTTAATTCTGATTGTTTTGCACAGGGCCAAAGACCGATATTTCGGTTTAATTGAAGTTTCGTGTCACTGAACGGACTTTTTTAAATGTTGTGTGAAGACTTTATATTTGAGTCAGATTGCGAATTTCACATTTGTGTTGCCATTTTCAATACCTCTCATTGTGGGCGAGGTTACAATTAGCGCAATGTCCATTAGCATCCGTAAATAACATTGTCCATTATTTTAAATTTTGCTGGGAGGTTACAACACACACACACACAAAAAAAAACAAAAAAAACAAAAAATTGCATTTATATCCGCTCCTCAATCGTAGATACCCCTTACACAGCTGTGTGCAATGAATGAGTGCTGGCTGGTAATTAATTGCACTCCTTGGAGGGAAATGCCATAGGAAGTGGTCTTTAAAAAGTGAATGTTTTTCGTTAAGAGACAAAAGTTACTTTAGAAAAAAAGTAATAGTGGGGCTTTCGTTGTTGAACAAAATAAGTACAATGAACATACGTTATCAGATTTGCGCAATGCAGCGTCACACCACCTTTTGATTATAACACAATAGACTATACATCGTCCCGAACCGTGACCAGAGTCGCGAGACGAGCAGAGCACGCCGCCGACGCCCGCTCAGTACAACCGTCCACCCGCTACTACTGTCGACCGACTACTACCTGTCCCGACTCGCGCTACAATATATATATAACAACTGTTCCTGGCGACCCGGTGCGTGCCACTACTGTCGTCTGGCGCGGTCCAAGCGCCGACTAGCAGCGATAAAGAACTCTCTGGTCAGACAGAGATGCTGTCATGCCTCGCCATCGCTCTGGTAATGAATACATACGTGTTGCAGCGTGCGTACCACCGGAACACGCAGTGGCGGAGCCAAAGACTGTGTTGTCGAGGTCGAGTGCGAGCGGGAAGAGAGGCAGCGTCGGCACGGAGATGCAAGCGAGCGCGAGACGCACGGGGGCTGCGGCGTGGCGCGTTTGCGGTCGGCGCCTTTGGTGGCAACGGCCGGGACAAGCAGCGGTGTATGGTGTGGTGCGGGGCGGACAGGGGCGGAGGCGGCGCGACGACGGCATGGGGGCGAAAACGGGACGGGGGACGGCGGATGTTGAGAGGCGTCACGCGCGGACAGGACACAGACACAGAGACACACAGATTGGAAAGGGAGGGTGCGCGGTAGTAGTTGGGAATGTGCGTACCGTGCGGGATGGGAGTGGGCGAGGAACACGGTCGTGGCCCCTGTTTTGGGTGCGTGTGATGACGTCGGTGTGTTGTGGGAAGGGAAGGTGCTGTGGCGGCGGCGCGTAATGGGCGTAGGCCGAAAAGAGAAAGGAACGTGGGCAGTGTGTTGGCAAGCGTCGGTTCGACTGCGACGTTGATGGGCAGGGCAGGGCAGGGCAAGGTTAATGGTGGTAGGAGTAGGCGTGTGGGCGCAAAAAATCTGCCGCTGCAGGCGGTGCCGTAACCGCCATGGCGGGAAGGAGAGAGGGCCAAAGAAAGAAAGAAAGAAAGAAGAAAACAAAAAAAAAAAAAAAAAAAAAAAAAAGGAGGGGGGGGGCGAAAGTGGAGAGGCGGTGGTGTGAGAAGGGCGGGGGCGGAAGGAAGGCAGGAAGGACAAGAGGCGAGGCGACGGCTTGCTTTGTGTATCGGTCGGTCTCTGGCTATGCTTCGTTTTCTGCAGCAGGGTCGGTGCGCGGCGTGGCTCGCGGCAGTGGGAACGCCTGGTGGCTGGACGGCCAGCAATGCGGTTGGATGGGCGGCCACAGCACCGCACCTGTGCCCGAGGAGGAGACGCTGGCGGCGGGCCCTGAGGTGAGGCCGGCTCGGCTGGGGCTGTGGATGTGTAGGTGTGCGCCGCTGCTGCAACAACGAGTAAAACGCGAGAAGGAGGGATGGCGGTAGAGAGAGAAAAAAAAAAAAAAAGGTCGTGTTGTGTTGATGCGCAGGCAGACGCGTACAGAGGGACGAGCCCGGTCTGCAGCAGGGTGTGGCCGTGCCGAGTGCAGAGCAGCGGCGGCTCGGTTCGGTTCGGCCCGGCCCGGCCCGGCCCGGCCCGGCGGGCCGCGCTGTTGTCGCGGACGTGAGCGCCCCCTGGCGGGTGGCCGGAGGCGGCGCGGCGTGTTGGACGTGTGGCTGGTGGCAGTGCACAATTTGCGAGTGGCTGGCGGTGTGGTGTGGCGGTTGGCGCGTCGGGCGGCGGAGAGGTATGTGTTGCGGGCGCCCTTTGCTGCGCTGCGTCGTTGCGTGTGCCGTACAGGGCGGGCGCTTGTCGACTGTGTGGGCGGTGTGGCGAATTGGCGTGAAACGGCTGCCGAGAGGTGTGTGGTAGCGAGCCGGTCGGTGGTGTCAGTGCGAAGGGGAATGTGCGTGCGTGTTTGGCGGTTTCGGTGTGCTTTTTGCGGCGTGAGAGTGGGAATTAGTGGGGCCGGCTGTTGTGTTGGTTCCTTGTGTCTTGTGTCGCGTAGCTTGATGGCAACGTGGAAGGACGCCGGTTTCGTTTTCGTTTCGAGCCTTGCGTGTGGTTGTCGACGTTGACTGGTTGGCGTGTGCCGATGCACGTGCATGTGTGGGTCGCGAGTGCGTTTTTGGCTGGCTGTGTGTGTGTGTGTGTGTGTGTGTGTGTTTTGGGGGGGAAGGGGGAGGCGGTGGTGAAAGTGCAGTCGTCGGGTGGGGCTGGGGCTGTGCGTCGTGGCGGAAAGGTGGTAGGTTGCGGGAAGCGAGCCCGTCGATGACGGTGTCGCGTGAGTTGTGAATCGAGTGGGGCGCGGGGCGCGGGGCGCGGGACAGGAGCAGCGTGCCGCTGCGTCGTGGTCGTCAGCAGAGGCTGTGCGTGTGCTTGTCCTTTTTGTGGGCGGTTCGTGCGAGGCGTTTTTGTTTTGTGTTGCCCTAGTTGTTAGTTTATTTTGTTTGTGTTTGTTATTTTGAGACGACGACTGGTTGGTGGCGTGCGCGCGAAGTGGCGGTGTGCGCTTCCCGTGTCGTTTGTGTTGTTTGGTTTTTGTGTGTTTTTTTTTGCACTGGGCCCCGGTGGGTGGGTGCGTGTGTGTCGATTGCCGGCTGGCGAAAGGTGCGCCATCGGCGGGGTGGGTCGCCGGCACAAGTGGAGGCGGCGGCGTTGTTGCTGTTGTTGTGTGGTGTTTGTTTTGTTCGGCTGTGTCGGCGAGCTGTGTTGCGGTGCGTGTGAATGGTGGTGCAAAAGTGCTGGCGTTGGGGCTGCGACTGCGACGGCGGCGAGCCGCGGGCGCGCCATTGATAGTGATGTTGTGAACAGCGGCTGTGTACGGTAGTGGTGTTGTTGTAGCACGACGTGCATCCGGGCCGGCGCGGAAAGCGCAGTTGCGGGCGGTTGCCCTTCGGTGCCAGCCATGTCGCGTGAGCGGCGGGTTGCTCTGGTGTCGACACGTGGTGCTCTGGGTTGTTGTGTGGTGCCCTTTGGCCGGTGGGGGTGGTTCGCGTGTGTCTCGTTCGCGCTCGGTGTCTGGTCGTGGTCGTGCTGCTCCCCCGTCTGTCGGCGGTTTCCGACGTCGTCTGTACGTTTTTGTTCGTTTGCGGCGTGCCTGCCGACGTCGTCCCGTCGCGACCTTTCAACCGAAAGTGTGGCGCCCGAAGGTGAACGAACGTAACCCTGACCTCGGCGCTTTACGCTGAGCCGAGCGAACCGAACCGAACCGAACCGAACCGAACCTAACCTGTGGTGTGGCGAGGTGAGCTCAGCCTGTGAGCCCCTAACGTCTACGTAAGGTAAGCTGTCCGGCTCACGCCTCACGTTTGAACGCTTTTTTTTAACCTACGTTTGACGCTTCTTAACCTAGCACTGACCCCTTAACCTAACGTGTAACCTAACCTAACCTAACCTAACCTAACCTAACCTCTGACGCCTGACGTGTTTGAATGCTTAACCTAAGTTTGACGCTTAACCTAACCCAAGTCCCCTTAACCTAACCCACGTCCACCTAACCTAACCTAACGTAGACGTGTAAACGTAATGTGTAACGCGTAACGTGTAAGGTCGGCTGTCGTGTGTGCTTGACGGCAGATTGGGTTGGTCTGTAGATTCGGATTGCGGTTTGCCTCGGTCGAGGGGTTGGGTCGGAAGCGGCGAGGGGCGGCGGCGCCTGTTGCGCAGGCGGCGTCCGTTTGCGGCGGGCAATTGTTGAGAAACGGCTGTGAATGTTGGCGGGCGAGAGGAGGAGGACGGCGCGCGATGTGGCCCGACGGCTGCGGGCCGATCGGGAAACGGCGGGAGGGCGACGGAAGGCGATGGGGCGGCGGAGGCGCGTTTGCACGGCCGTCATCGCCGCACGCCTCGGCTTGTGTGGCTGTGGCGCCGGCCGCGCTGGCCGGGCTGCCGCGGCGACGGTGTGGGAGTTTTGCCGAAGGTTTGGCCATTGTGGCGGGTCGTCGGCTGGGGCTGTGGGGGCGGCATTTGGGCGGGGGCGGCGATTCTCGGCGGGCCGACCCAGGCTGTAGCGCGCGGTAGCTGCAGTTTGGCCGTGGTTTGCGGCGCTGCCGTGGCGACTGGTTGGCGACTGTGGTGTGGCTGTGTGTAGCCCCATCCTCGGTGGTTTGAAAGGCGCGGGCGGTTGTGGCGCAGGTTTGGGGCTGCTCCGCACAGGCTGTCGGACGTTGGGCGGTAGCAAGCGCGGGAGGCGCGGCGCGGCGGCGCGCAGAGTGGCGGCCGCTCTCTCGGCCGTCCGCGCCCGCCCGCGACACTGGCTGGGCCTTGTGATTCTCTGCTCTGCTGCTGTGCTGTGCTTGCGTGCCTGCCTGCCGTCCCGCTCGCTCTCGCTCTCGCTGTGTGTTACGCGCGTCGTCGAAATGGCAGATCAGGCGGCTACGAACGAGACTGCTGCGGCACCCGCCGCCACCGGCACTACGAAGAAGGCCAAGTCTGCGTCGTCTGCGAAGAAGCCGCGCGCCAAGCCTGCGCACCCGCGCACCTCTGAGATGGTGACGGCCGCCATCAAGAGTCTGAAGGAGCGCGGCGGGTCGTCGCTGCAGGCGATCAAGAAGTACATAGCCGCGCACTACAAGCTGGACGCGGAGAAGCTGGCGCCGTTTATCAAGAAGTACCTCAAGTCGGCCGTCGTGGCGGGCGAGCTGGTGCAGACGAAGGGGAAGGGCGCGTCCGGCTCGTTCAAGCTTGCCGGCGCCGGCGGCGGGGGGGCGGCCGAGGGCGGCAAGGCTCGTGCTGGCGGTGCCAAGAAGAAGCGCGCCGCTCCGGCCAGCAAGGAGAAGAAGGGCGCCCGTGCGGCCGGCGCAAAGAAGGCTGGTGGCGTGAAGGCGGCGACCGGTCGGAAGGCGGGCGCCGCCAAGAAGGCGTCTGCGGCGTCGGCCGCTCCCGCGGGTGCGAAGAAGGCGGCTGCGGCCAAGCCGGCCAAGGCCAAGTCGCCGTCGAAGGCGAAGAAGGCCGCCAAGGTTCCGACGAAGAAGCCGAAGGCGCCGCGCCCGAAGAAGGCGACGACGCCGTCTAAGGCGAAGGCTTCGCCCAAGAAGAAGAAGTAGAGTAGAGGAGAAAGAGATGGGAGAAAGGAAGGGTTTGGCGCTTGACTCCGTCGTCCCCACCCCCCGTCGTCGTCTAGTGGCGCGCAAGAGACGCGCGGCCCAAAACGGCCCTTCTCAGGGCCATCAAAGCACGTCGGGGAAGGTTTTGATTGTCGTGTTGCGTTTGGTGTGGGTGTCTGTCTGGCGTTTCTGTATGCCCGTGGGGATGCTGTTTGCTTGCCGTGGTGGTTGGATTGCGGGGGTCGGTGGCGGGTGTGGGCGGCGGTAGCGGTAGCGGTAAGCGGTGTTGTTGTTGTCGTGGTTGATTGTCGCCGTGTTTGTGGCGGCGGCCGACGGTTGGTTTTCTGTCACGTTGTTTTGTTTGAATACGTTGGTTGGCTTGCCTGCGTTCGTTCTTCTCGGATGTCTGTCTTGTCTAGTCGTGTCTGGTCTTTGTTTTGTTCCTTTGTGTGTGTTATGTTTTGCAACGGGGGGCACGTTGAGATGTGGAAGGAGTCGGCGGGGATTTCGGTGGCGTGTAGAGAGAGCGAGCGAGCGAGCGCGCCTGCCTGGCCGTTGGCCGTCGGAGTGGAGTGCGGGTTTTTTTTGTTTTCGAAACGAAAGCGGCGGCCGGCCAGCCAGCCACCCGTGCGGTGTGACGTCGGCCGTTGGGTATTGTGCGCTTTGAGCGCCGGGGAGGGATGATGTGTGATTGTTGCGCGCTGCTAGCAGGCAGGCAGGCAGGCAGAGTGAGCGGGTGTGGCGGACGGACGGGAAGTGGTGGTTTTTGTTTTTTTTGGGTTGCGGGGCGAGAGGCAGGCGACCGACAAAGTTTGCTCGCGACGGAGAGATGTTAGTGGCCCTGAAAAGGGCCGTTTTTGTTTGTGCGGTGCGGTGCCGCGGCGCGGTTTAGGCGCGCTCGCCGCGGATGCGGCGCGCGAGCTGGATGTCCTTGGGCATGATGGTGACGCGCTTGGCGTGGATTGCGCACAGGTTGGTGTCTTCGAAGAGGCCGACGAGGTAGGCCTCGCTGGCCTCCTGCAGGGCCATGACTGCGGAGCTCTGGAAGCGCAGGTCGGTCTTGAAGTCCTGGGCGATCTCGCGCACTAGGCGCTGGAATGGCAGCTTGCGGATGAGCAGCTCCGTGCTCTTCTGGTAGCGCCTGATTTCTCGCAGGGCGACGGTGCCCGGCCTGTAGCGGTGGGGCTTCTTGACGCCTCCGGTGGCGGGCGCGCTCTTCCTCGCCGCCTTGGTGGCGAGCTGTTTGCGCGGCGCCTTTCCGCCGGTGGACTTGCGGGCCGTTTGCTTTGTGCGGGCCATGGCGGTAGCGGTAGCGGTAGCGGTAGCGGAGCGGCGTGCGTGGAGGTTAGGTGCGGCGCGGCGTCCGGTGCTGCCTTGACAACGGGCCCGCGCGACGACGACGACGCACATGGTTGAGGGGTGAACCCTCAGCTGTGAGCGAAGTTCTAGCGCGTTTAAAGCGCTTCTCCTTCTTCATTGACGGGGTGAAAATGTGGGTGTGACATGACGGTTGGTATTTGACCTTGACTGTTGTGCTGGTTTTTTTTTTTTTTTTTTTTTTTTTTTATAAATGACAGATTAAAGGACAGTGAGAGAGACAGTGAGAGAGAGGGAAAACGAAAGGCCAAAGTGACTGGCCGGTGGTCATGGTTAGTCTCCGCTACGCCTGATGATTGCCCGGTGTGTGATCATTTCTGGACTTGGGCCAGTGATTTCAATTTTTTCCTGACAAATATGTCAACTGGAAGCTTCTTCTCTCTCCTACCCGACCGGGCCTCTTCCCACACCCACGATTCTACGACGTCGACCAGCATGTCCCATTGGGGGGGCGTAAATATTGGGTGAGAGTTGATGATGTCTAACTCTTCGTCCGTGGCTGCTTCCGCTAGTATGGTACGCCATCTGTATGTCCGTAGGTCGATCGGTTGATGGGGGAGGGGAGGCTTGGACTGGCCGGGTGGGGTGTAGGGGTATGGGAGATATGATTGGGGGTACGACCCTCTCTTCAGTGACGAGGCAGTGTTCTTGAGGATTTCCTGCACACAGTCCGCTCTTGGGAATGGTACCCGCACCTTCCTCTTCTTCTTTGGTTGCTCGGCTTGTGAGCAGTCAGGAGGCGCGGTAGTTCCCTTGCTTGTGGCTGCCACCTTGGAGGGGGGCAGCCTCGGCGGCACCTCCTCTGTCTCCATGGGCGCCACCTCCTGGACTGTAGCAGGAGGAGGAGCGGTGGTTTGCGTGGCCGCGTCTACCCCCATCGGACGACTCACGGCGGGGGTGGCGGCGCGGTCTGGCGGCTGCTTCTTGATGGCCCGCAGCTCGTCGCGTAGCTGCTGGAGCTGGCGATGCACAGCTGTGAGCTCGTCCATCAGTGCGGCCCTTTCGGCCGCGAAGGCGGCTTGGAAGCCGGCCATAGCTTTGTCGGTGGTGGCCTCAAGGCGGCGCGGCTCGCACCCCTCGCCGAAGCGGGGGGGCGGGGCAGCCGTCGAGGCGCCTGACGTCGCCGCAGGGCGTGGTGCGGCGGGTAAACGGCGTGACTCGCGGAGGTAGCCGCAGCTACGCGAGTTGGCGGCATGCGGTCCGCCGCAGTTCGCGCAGACGCAGGCTACCCCACGAGGCTTCGTGCAGCTGCGGGTGTCGTGTGCCGCCGCGCACTTCAAGCACGCGACGGCGTTCTTACACCCGCGCGCGGTGTGCCCCAGCCGCTGGCAGTTGTAGCACTGGAGCATCGTCCTGTCCCGCTGCGTTCGCTTGCGCCTTGGCTGCCATTGGCGGCCGCCGGTGAACCCCATCGCGTTAATGAGAGTAGCCAATGCGGCGGCAATCTGCTTCCCAGCCATGGCGTTGCGTGAGCAGAGACGATCTGAGTCGCAGCGTGTCGAGCAGCGGAATGGGCCCGCGCGCCTCCGTGCTGCGCTTATATGCCCTCGGTTGCGCGTGGTGGGGGGAGGGCGGGCCAGAGTCTATATAGGGGGGCGGCGGGCGCGCTGGGCGGGATGCAGCGGGAGATTAAAGCAGCCGCCGACGCCCACAGAATCGAGGAGTGGTCGCAGAAAGTCGCCTCCCTGAAGACAGAGGACGGAACAGCCTGGCACGCGGTGAAGGGATTCATCCGCCGCACCGCCAAAATACCGCCACTGCAAGTCGGGAACGTCTTCGTCAGCGAACCGGACGCAAAGGCCAACGCCCTCGCGGACGCGTTCGCTGAAAACTTCACCCCGGTGGAAGACCCCGTAGACCAGGCACACATGGCACTGGTGGAGGAACGACTTCCGGTCTTCTTGGCGGCCGAAGACAACGACACCGTCATCGAGCCGATCGAGGAAGCGGAAGTCGAGATCCAGCTGCGCAATCTCAACGGCAGGAAGGCAGGAGGCCCCGACCACGTCACAAATCAGCTGCTCAAGCAACTGCCGCCCATCGCAATCGGGCACCTCACGGGGATCTTCAATTCCATCATCCGCACTGGCGTATTTCCAGAGTGCTGGAAGCACGCCGAGATCGTGGCCCTTCCCAAGCCAGGGAAGGATCACAGGCGGGCTAACAACTACCGCCCGATCAGTCTGCTGCCAGCACTCTCGAAGGTCTTCGAGAGGTTGTACCTGCGGCGTCTTGGAAATCACATCGACGCGGAGGGCATCCTGCCCGACGAGCAGTTTGGATTCCGGAAGGGACACTCCACCACACAGCAACTACTGCGGCTGACAGAGGAAGCCTTCTGTGCCCTGGACCGACGCGAGTACTTCGGCGCGCTTCTGCTCGACGTGTCTCGTGCATTTGATTCAGTGTGGCACAATGGTCTCCTTTATAAACTATTTACATTGGGGATTCCTGGGCCACACGTGAAACTCCTGCAGAGTTACCTCGCGGGTCGCACGTTTCACGTACGGGCAGACTGTGGAATCTCCACAGAACGCCGAATACTCGCCGGAGTCCCGCAAGGTTCGGTCCTGGGTCCAGTGCTATACTCGCTGTACACTGCCGACCTACCACGCACAGATCGGGTGCAACTCGCTCTGTACGCGGACGATACGGCAGTGTACTGCCGCAGCATGCAGCCGCAACTCCTTCAAAGGCGACTGCAATCCGCAGCCAACAACTTGGAAGACTGGGCGGCAAAGTGGCGGCTGGCGTACAACGCCGCCAAATCACAGGCAATCGTCATTGCCCACCGGAACGTGCCGGCTGACCTCCAGGAGATAACATTACGAGGAAGACCGGTCCCCTGGAGCGCAACGGCAAAATATCTGGGCGTCACACTAGACAAACGTCTAACGTGGCGCCCACACATTGAAGAGACGAGGAAAAAGGCAATGGGGCGCATGAACATGCTGTACCCCATCCTAAACCCACGCTCTTCATTACCAGACCACCTAGGGGTGATCCTCTACAAATCCCTCATACGACCAGTGCTGGAATACGCCGCGGTCGTATGGGGAAACACGGCACCAACCAACTTACAACGGATCCAGGCAGTGCAGAACAGAGCACTGAAATGGGCACTCCATCTGCCGGCGGACTTCCCAACTGAGGAACTCCACCAGATAGCGGACGTCCAGAGACTCCGAAGAAGAATCGAAGAACAGGCTGTAATATTTTACACCACCGCCGAAACTTCGCAGAACGCGAAAGTACGACTACTCGGCAGCCGAGAAGAGTGGAGAGCGCACCTGCGCTGGCCACACCATCTTCGTCAAGCACGCTGACGAAGACGCAATCAATCTCGAAATTATGAAGCACCAAAACATGGACAACCGAAAACTAGGAAACTAAAGATCTCGCAATTGGAAGAAATGGAAGGAAGAGCACACTACGTGCTGAAACTTCGTGAAACCCAGAAACCCACAGAGGAGTTTCAACAAGAGGTGCACAGGCTGGGCGCAGACCGTAGCCGACTCGCCAGCCGCTGCAGCTGCTGTTTGTGCACGTTTTGCTTTGCCCGAGGAAGGAAGGATGACAGGCCGCGGCAAGGGAGGAAAGGGGCTCGGCAAGGGTGGCGCCAAGCGGCACCGCAAGGTGTTGCGCGACAACATCCAGGGCATCACGAAGCCCGCCATCCGCCGCCTGGCTCGCAGGGGCGGCGTGAAGCGCATCTCTGGTCTGATCTACGAGGAGACCCGCGGGGTGCTGAAGGTGTTCCTGGAGAACGTGATCCGCGACGCGGTGACGTACACTGAGCACGCCAAGCGCAAGACTGTGACGGCCATGGACGTGGTGTACGCCCTGAAGAGGCAGGGGCGCACCCTGTACGGTTTCGGCGGTTAGGCTGCGTCGCAGCGGGCGCTGGCCTTCCCGCGGCCGTGCTTGTGGGTGGGAGAGACTAGAAAACGGCCCTTTTCAGGGCCACCACACTGTTCGGAAGTTGAAAAGTGCGAAAGAGTCTGTGTTGTTGCTGCGTGTGTGCGCTGTGTTGTTTGTTTGTTTCTTTCTTTCTTTCCGTTTGAGCGACGTGATGTGACTGGGAGGGGAGAAGGAAAGGAAACGTGTCATGTGGCTGGCTGTGTGTGGAGCTGCTTCGTTTGTGTGTTTGTTATTGTGTGTCTTTGTATCGATCGCGACGGAGATGGCGGGCTGTGTGTTGTTGTGCGAGAGGCGGTGATTATTTGCTTGCGTGGTTTGGCTCTGTGTGTTTGTTTGCGGCGGCGTTGGGGTTTCCGAGGCAAGGCGTGTGGGCATAGGCGGCCGGATCAGCTGTTTCGTTCGTGTCGACGGCCGTTGCGCGCGGGAGTGGAGGGCGGTGTGTCGACACGCCTCCCTTTAACAATGGTCATTATTGCTGCCGTTTGTCGGTTTGGAAGGCGACTGCGACCGTGCAAAATGTGCGTGCGTGTGTGTGTGTGTGTGTGTGTGTGTGTGTGTGTGTGTGTTGGGCCACACGGGCTGTGTGGACGACAAGATGGCGGACGTGCGCCGGCGGCGGCTGTGCTGTGACAGTGCAAAGTTAAAACAAAACAAGGTGCGGCGAGGACGACTGAAATTTTGCTTTGGACGTAGGTGTGTGTGGTGGCCCTGAAAAGGGCCGATTGTTGTGGGCCGAGCCGAGCCGGCAAAGCGCGTTGCGTGCAGGGGAGCACGCGGCGCTGCGATTGCCTGGCCTCCTTTAGGCCTTCTTCTCGGTCTTCTTTGGCAGCAGGACGGCCTGGATGTTGGGCAGGACACCACCCTGTGCGATGGTGACGCCCGACAGGAGCTTGTTGAGCTCCTCGTCGTTGCGGATGGCAAGCTGCAGGTGGCGCGGGATGATGCGCGTCTTCTTGTTGTCGCGGGCCGCGTTTCCGGCCAGCTCGAGCACCTCAGCCGCGAGGTACTCCATGACGGCGGCGAGGTAGACGGGCGCCCCGGCGCCGACGCGCTCTGCGTAGTTTCCCTTGCGCAGGAGGCGGTGGATTCTGCCGACCGGGAACTGGAGCCCAGCCCTGCTTGAGCGGGACTTTGACTTGCCCTTGACTTTGCCTCCCTTTCCGCGTCCGGACATGGCGATGGGCTAGCGACGGTGCACACGAAACGGAAACGAAAACGACCGGTGCGAGCGGCAGCGAGTCGAGCAGCGGAGTGCGTGCCGGCGCAGCCGGGGTGGGGGTGCTTTATGGGCTCGGGTGCGGCGGCCGGTTGCGCGCGCGCCCCATTGGTCGGCGGCCGCAACAGGGCGAGCTGGTAAAGGTGCGGCGGCGGCTGGCGGCGGGTGCCACTGTGTGGGGAGACGCTGACTAGAGCGGAGCGCTTGCTACTGGTGTTGCTGCTGCCGTACGTTGGTTCGAGATGCCGCCCAAGACTAGCGGGAAGGCCGCCAAGAAGGCTGGCAAGGCGCAGAAGAACATTTCGAAGGGCGACAAGAAGAAGAAGCGCAAGAGGAAGGAGAGCTATGCCATCTACATCTACAAGGTGCTGAAGCAGGTGCACCCTGACACGGGCATCTCGTCGAAGGCGATGAGCATCATGAACAGCTTCGTGAACGACATTTTCGAGCGCATTGCGGCCGAGGCTTCTCGCCTGGCGCACTACAACAAGCGCTCGACCATCACGTCCCGCGAGATCCAGACCGCTGTGCGGCTGTTGCTGCCTGGCGAGCTGGCCAAGCACGCCGTGAGCGAGGGCACGAAGGCGGTGACCAAGTACACGAGCTCCAAGTAAGGAGGTGGCTCTGGAATGGAAGGAAGGATGGAGAAGGCTCCTCCGTTGCGAGAGCGGCAAAACGGCCCTTTTCAGGGCCACCAACTTGCCTTTTGCGGGAAGGGCGGAATTGTTGTTGTTGTTGTTGTTGTTTGTGTGGACGGCTGTGATGTATGTGTGCATTTTGATTGTGGGTGGGGGGGGGGCGCGTCAAAGCGTGTTGCGCGGGGTACGGCCACGAGGTTGGTCGCCGTGGCGTGGAATGGTGGCACGCCTCGTTGGCGTGGTTTTTGACCCATTGGTGTTGTTGGTGTGTGTGTGTTACCCGTCTGCGAGGGGGGGACAGTGTGATCGGCGACTTTTGTGTCACCGTAACGACGGCCGTTTGCGGGTTTGTTTTTTTGCACATCATACATGGCGAGGGTGAAATGTGAAATGTTTTTGTTTGGTTTTTTTTGCCGCCCACTATTCCCTTTGCTGTACGCCGAGTTTGACAATGGTGCGACGTAAGTGCAGCGTGGAGGTGTGTGAGTGACGTTGAAATGAACGTGCCATTAAGACGCATTGTTGTTGTATTGTACTGTACGTGTACGGCGACACGCACGATGATGTACCATTCGACTCTGATGTTTGATAGCCGTGTCTGACTGATTGCGTACGACGCACGCACACCGATGTCGTCATTCAAGATGCACGCTAGACGACGACGACGGCGGCGGCGGCGGTCGTTTGTTTGGCGAATGTCTGTACACGTGTTTGTCTGTGTCCATCCGGTATGTATTTGTTTGTTTGAAAGTGTTTTGTGTGTCGGTGACGTGGTCCGATCCGTCGCCCCCTGAGTAACTGTCGATCGGCGCGATAGACCGGCGTCACGCAACTGAACCGAAGTCTTGGGCACACCCGTCATACTGTTGTACACCGTCGCGCTGAGAACGGTAACGAAAGGTTGACTTTGATCGGTCGAATGTCTGGGCAGAACGTGAGGAATGAGGCAAGAGTGCAAGGAGGGGGGGCAAAAGAGAGAGGAAGGGAAAAAGGGGAGAAACGCATTCGTAGAGCAACGGAACGTTCCCGTGTCGGAGGCGTATTGGAGCCGCACTGAAATGCGTTTAACGGCGGCGCGGCTGCAAGTGTCTGCCGTGGTGAACGTTACCTTTGACGGCTGCATTGGGCTTTGCCTTTGCTTTTGCTTTCATTTCGCTTTCGCTTTCGCGTTCGCTTTCGCTTTCCCGGATGTACGTAACGTTTGTTGATATGGTGCTGAGGAAGAGTGTATGACAGTGCCGTGCCGTCCATGTTCGTGTGCCCTCCCATTGTGTGTATGCTATTGTCTGTGTACTTGAATGATGTATGTAGGTGTTAGTGGACATGTTTTACCAGTGGGGGGAAATGGATCGTCGATAGTTGCCGTCACTCTGTCACGGTCGAGATGACGCACCCTCCGTACAGAAAGGTGTCGAGAAAGTGAGTGAGTGTGTGTGTGTGTGTGTGTGTGTGTGTGTGTGTGCGTCCGTGAATTGGCAGTGTTTGGAGGTGGGCGTGCCCTGGATGTGGCCCGGAAAAGGCTGTTCGTTAGGCGGTAGTGTTGTGTGGACAGGGGAGGGGCATGCGTAACGCTGCTGGCATGGCATTTCGGGAGATGGGAGGGGGCAAACGAGGAGCGGCGGCCAAAGACGGGACGGGGAGGGGCGCGGTGTGGGTGGCTTGCGCCTGTGCTCGGCGTTGTGGTTTGTGCAAAAGAGGAGGAGAAAAACAATGTGAGTTGCCAGGGAGGGGAGCGGTGTTGTGTTGTAGCCGCAGACGCGGCTGTCAGTGAACGTGGCGAGACGGACGGATGCGCGGAGGGGCGGGGGCGGCGCATTTCGCCGGTGCCGTGCCGTGCCGTGCCGTGCCGTGCCTGAAAGCCGCGTGGTCGCTGTGTTGTTGGTGGCGTGGGGGCGAGGAGAGTACCGTACGGGTGTGCTTGTGCGCCGGAAATGGCACACTGCGCCCGCCCGTCTTGGAGGCTGATGATGGCTGTGGTGTGGAAATGGGGCGCGGTGATGTTGAAGCAGTTGAAGAACAGAAAAGAAACCAAGAAAACGGAAGGCGTGATGCGGCGGTGGTGGTGAGAGCGGGAAAAACAAAACAAACAAAAAAAAAAAAACAACAAAAAAAAAAGAAGGAAAAACAACAAGAAACAAAAAAGAAAACAAAAAGTCTATCAATATTAAAATGTAAATGGAAATGGACCCAGGTATAACCTCCCTGCACAAATAGCAGAGAGTCCGATGATAATAAAAATGTGCCAGAATGTTAACGTCCCTACAAAACAAACCCAACGATAATATTAATGAAAGAGTGAACCGTATGTAACATTGCAACAGACATAATGAAACCTGATAAATTGTATAAGGGCAGCAGCGTTGACCTTTGGCCCTGTATTCAGAATAAAAAGAGCCAAAGATCGTTACCCCAATGAAAAAGACACTGAAACACGTATGTAACATAGTAGCGATGGCGAGACATTGTAGCATCTGTGACCAGAGAGTTTGCGCTGGACTGCGCGAGTGTTGCGAGCGGTTCTCAGTCAGTCAGTCTGTCAGTAGTCGTTGCGAGTCCGTAGCTCTGTGTAGTTGAGGGCTGTACTCTGTCAGTAGTCGTCGCGTGCAGTACGCTAATAGTCGTCATGCAGAGCGGTCGGTCAGTAGTAGCAGCCGAGTGCGGTTGTGTGATGTAGGCGGTCGGCAACACTGGTCAAGATGGTGAATAAGGTATACTGTTAATTAATATAATCATTAGATAATGAAAAATTGTATTTATTGTAATTATTCTCCAACAAGTTCCCCAATAATAATTTTTATTTCAAAAGCATTTTTCAAACATTTAATTTGTTATTGAACTAAAGAGTTCGTTGCACTTCACATTTCATTCCACTTCTTTGAAGGAAAATGTCACTAAAATCACAAAAAAAGAGAATATTATTATTTGCAAATGCAGTTCCTCCAAGCGCTGCGCAACAACCAGAGCAGAAATGTGACATCCATTTATTCGGAGGTAAGACTTTAATTCTGATTGTTTTGCACAGGGCCAAAGACCGATATTTCGGTTTAATTGAAGTTTCGTGTCACTGAACGGACTTTTTTAAATGTTGTGTGAAGACTTTATATTTGAGTCAGATTGCGAATTTCACATTTGTGTTGCCATTTTCAATACCTCTCATTGTGGGCGAGGTTACAATTAGCGCAATGTCCATTAGCATCCGTAAATAACATTGTCCATTATTTTAAATTTTGCTGGGAGGTTACAACACACACACACACAAAAAAAAACAAAAAAAACAAAAAATTGCATTTATATCCGCTCCTCAATCGTAGATACCCCTTACACAGCTGTGTGCAATGAATGAGTGCTGGCTGGTAATTAATTGCACTCCTTGGAGGGAAATGCCATAGGAAGTGGTCTTTAAAAAGTGAATGTTTTTCGTTAAGAGACAAAAGTTACTTTAGAAAAAAAGTAATAGTGGGGCTTTCGTTGTTGAACAAAATAAGTACAATGAACATACGTTATCAGATTTGCGCAATGCAGCGTCACACCACCTTTTGATTATAACACAATAGACTATACATCGTCCCGAACCGTGACCAGAGTCGCGAGACGAGCAGAGCACGCCGCCGACGCCCGCTCAGTACAACCGTCCACCCGCTACTACTGTCGACCGACTACTACCTGTCCCGACTCGCGCTACAATATATATATAACAACTGTTCCTGGCGACCCGGTGCGTGCCACTACTGTCGTCTGGCGCGGTCCAAGCGCCGACTAGCAGCGATAAAGAACTCTCTGGTCAGACAGAGATGCTGTCATGCCTCGCCATCGCTCTGGTAATGAATACATACGTGTTGCAGCGTGCGTACCACCGGAACACGCAGTGGCGGAGCCAAAGACTGTGTTGTCGAGGTCGAGTGCGAGCGGGAAGAGAGGCAGCGTCGGCACGGAGATGCAAGCGAGCGCGAGACGCACGGGGGCTGCGGCGTGGCGCGTTTGCGGTCGGCGCCTTTGGTGGCAACGGCCGGGACAAGCAGCGGTGTATGGTGTGGTGCGGGGCGGACAGGGGCGGAGGCGGCGCGACGACGGCATGGGGGCGAAAACGGGACGGGGGACGGCGGATGTTGAGAGGCGTCACGCGCGGACAGGACACAGACACAGAGACACACAGATTGGAAAGGGAGGGTGCGCGGTAGTAGTTGGGAATGTGCGTACCGTGCGGGATGGGAGTGGGCGAGGAACACGGTCGTGGCCCCTGTTTTGGGTGCGTGTGATGACGTCGGTGTGTTGTGGGAAGGGAAGGTGCTGTGGCGGCGGCGCGTAATGGGCGTAGGCCGAAAAGAGAAAGGAACGTGGGCAGTGTGTTGGCAAGCGTCGGTTCGACTGCGACGTTGATGGGCAGGGCAGGGCAGGGCAAGGTTAATGGTGGTAGGAGTAGGCGTGTGGGCGCAAAAAATCTGCCGCTGCAGGCGGTGCCGTAACCGCCATGGCGGGAAGGAGAGAGGGCCAAAGAAAGAAAGAAAGAAAGAAGAAAACAAAAAAAAAAAAAAAAAAAAAAAAAAGGAGGGGGGGGGCGAAAGTGGAGAGGCGGTGGTGTGAGAAGGGCGGGGGCGGAAGGAAGGCAGGAAGGACAAGAGGCGAGGCGACGGCTTGCTTTGTGTATCGGTCGGTCTCTGGCTATGCTTCGTTTTCTGCAGCAGGGTCGGTGCGCGGCGTGGCTCGCGGCAGTGGGAACGCCTGGTGGCTGGACGGCCAGCAATGCGGTTGGATGGGCGGCCACAGCACCGCACCTGTGCCCGAGGAGGAGACGCTGGCGGCGGGCCCTGAGGTGAGGCCGGCTCGGCTGGGGCTGTGGATGTGTAGGTGTGCGCCGCTGCTGCAACAACGAGTAAAACGCGAGAAGGAGGGATGGCGGTAGAGAGAGAAAAAAAAAAAAAAAAGGTCGTGTTGTGTTGATGCGCAGGCAGACGCGTACAGAGGGACGAGCCCGGTCTGCAGCAGGGTGTGGCCGTGCCGAGTGCAGAGCAGCGGCGGCTCGGTTCGGTTCGGCCCGGCCCGGCCCGGCCCGGCCCGGCGGGCCGCGCTGTTGTCGCGGACGTGAGCGCCCCCTGGCGGGTGGCCGGAGGCGGCGCGGCGTGTTGGACGTGTGGCTGGTGGCAGTGCACAATTTGCGAGTGGCTGGCGGTGTGGTGTGGCGGTTGGCGCGTCGGGCGGCGGAGAGGTATGTGTTGCGGGCGCCCTTTGCTGCGCTGCGTCGTTGCGTGTGCCGTACAGGGCGGGCGCTTGTCGACTGTGTGGGCGGTGTGGCGAATTGGCGTGAAACGGCTGCCGAGAGGTGTGTGGTAGCGAGCCGGTCGGTGGTGTCAGTGCGAAGGGGAATGTGCGTGCGTGTTTGGCGGTTTCGGTGTGCTTTTTGCGGCGTGAGAGTGGGAATTAGTGGGGCCGGCTGTTGTGTTGGTTCCTTGTGTCTTGTGTCGCGTAGCTTGATGGCAACGTGGAAGGACGCCGGTTTCGTTTTCGTTTCGAGCCTTGCGTGTGGTTGTCGACGTTGACTGGTTGGCGTGTGCCGATGCACGTGCATGTGTGGGTCGCGAGTGCGTTTTTGGCTGGCTGTGTGTGTGTGTGTGTGTGTGTGTGTGTTTTGGGGGGGAAGGGGGAGGCGGTGGTGAAAGTGCAGTCGTCGGGTGGGGCTGGGGCTGTGCGTCGTGGCGGAAAGGTGGTAGGTTGCGGGAAGCGAGCCCGTCGATGACGGTGTCGCGTGAGTTGTGAATCGAGTGGGGCGCGGGGCGCGGGGCGCGGGACAGGAGCAGCGTGCCGCTGCGTCGTGGTCGTCAGCAGAGGCTGTGCGTGTGCTTGTCCTTTTTGTGGGCGGTTCGTGCGAGGCGTTTTTGTTTTGTGTTGCCCTAGTTGTTAGTTTATTTTGTTTGTGTTTGTTATTTTGAGACGACGACTGGTTGGTGGCGTGCGCGCGAAGTGGCGGTGTGCGCTTCCCGTGTCGTTTGTGTTGTTTGGTTTTTGTGTGTTTTTTTTTGCACTGGGCCCCGGTGGGTGGGTGCGTGTGTGTCGATTGCCGGCTGGCGAAAGGTGCGCCATCGGCGGGGTGGGTCGCCGGCACAAGTGGAGGCGGCGGCGTTGTTGCTGTTGTTGTGTGGTGTTTGTTTTGTTCGGCTGTGTCGGCGAGCTGTGTTGCGGTGCGTGTGAATGGTGGTGCAAAAGTGCTGGCGTTGGGGCTGCGACTGCGACGGCGGCGAGCCGCGGGCGCGCCATTGATAGTGATGTTGTGAACAGCGGCTGTGTACGGTAGTGGTGTTGTTGTAGCACGACGTGCATCCGGGCCGGCGCGGAAAGCGCAGTTGCGGGCGGTTGCCCTTCGGTGCCAGCCATGTCGCGTGAGCGGCGGGTTGCTCTGGTGTCGACACGTGGTGCTCTGGGTTGTTGTGTGGTGCCCTTTGGCCGGTGGGGGTGGTTCGCGTGTGTCTCGTTCGCGCTCGGTGTCTGGTCGTGGTCGTGCTGCTCCCCCGTCTGTCGGCGGTTTCCGACGTCGTCTGTACGTTTTTGTTCGTTTGCGGCGTGCCTGCCGACGTCGTCCCGTCGCGACCTTTCAACCGAAAGTGTGGCGCCCGAAGGTGAACGAACGTAACCCTGACCTCGGCGCTTTACGCTGAGCCGAGCGAACCGAACCGAACCGAACCGAACCGAACCTAACCTGTGGTGTGGCGAGGTGAGCTCAGCCTGTGAGCCCCTAACGTCTACGTAAGGTAAGCTGTCCGGCTCACGCCTCACGTTTGAACGCTTTTTTTTAACCTACGTTTGACGCTTCTTAACCTAGCACTGACCCCTTAACCTAACGTGTAACCTAACCTAACCTAACCTAACCTAACCTAACCTCTGACGCCTGACGTGTTTGAATGCTTAACCTAAGTTTGACGCTTAACCTAACCCAAGTCCCCTTAACCTAACCCACGTCCACCTAACCTAACCTAACGTAGACGTGTAAACGTAATGTGTAACGCGTAACGTGTAAGGTCGGCTGTCGTGTGTGCTTGACGGCAGATTGGGTTGGTCTGTAGATTCGGATTGCGGTTTGCCTCGGTCGAGGGGTTGGGTCGGAAGCGGCGAGGGGCGGCGGCGCCTGTTGCGCAGGCGGCGTCCGTTTGCGGCGGGCAATTGTTGAGAAACGGCTGTGAATGTTGGCGGGCGAGAGGAGGAGGACGGCGCGCGATGTGGCCCGACGGCTGCGGGCCGATCGGGAAACGGCGGGAGGGCGACGGAAGGCGATGGGGCGGCGGAGGCGCGTTTGCACGGCCGTCATCGCCGCACGCCTCGGCTTGTGTGGCTGTGGCGCCGGCCGCGCTGGCCGGGCTGCCGCGGCGACGGTGTGGGAGTTTTGCCGAAGGTTTGGCCATTGTGGCGGGTCGTCGGCTGGGGCTGTGGGGGCGGCATTTGGGCGGGGGCGGCGATTCTCGGCGGGCCGACCCAGGCTGTAGCGCGCGGTAGCTGCAGTTTGGCCGTGGTTTGCGGCGCTGCCGTGGCGACTGGTTGGCGACTGTGGTGTGGCTGTGTGTAGCCCCATCCTCGGTGGTTTGAAAGGCGCGGGCGGTTGTGGCGCAGGTTTGGGGCTGCTCCGCACAGGCTGTCGGACGTTGGGCGGTAGCAAGCGCGGGAGGCGCGGCGCGGCGGCGCGCAGAGTGGCGGCCGCTCTCTCGGCCGTCCGCGCCCGCCCGCGACACTGGCTGGGCCTTGTGATTCTCTGCTCTGCTGCTGTGCTGTGCTTGCGTGCCTGCCTGCCGTCCCGCTCGCTCTCGCTCTCGCTGTGTGTTACGCGCGTCGTCGAAATGGCAGATCAGGCGGCTACGAACGAGACTGCTGCGGCACCCGCCGCCACCGGCACTACGAAGAAGGCCAAGTCTGCGTCGTCTGCGAAGAAGCCGCGCGCCAAGCCTGCGCACCCGCGCACCTCTGAGATGGTGACGGCCGCCATCAAGAGTCTGAAGGAGCGCGGCGGGTCGTCGCTGCAGGCGATCAAGAAGTACATAGCCGCGCACTACAAGCTGGACGCGGAGAAGCTGGCGCCGTTTATCAAGAAGTACCTCAAGTCGGCCGTCGTGGCGGGCGAGCTGGTGCAGACGAAGGGGAAGGGCGCGTCCGGCTCGTTCAAGCTTGCCGGCGCCGGCGGCGGGGGGGCGGCCGAGGGCGGCAAGGCTCGTGCTGGCGGTGCCAAGAAGAAGCGCGCCGCTCCGGCCAGCAAGGAGAAGAAGGGCGCCCGTGCGGCCGGCGCAAAGAAGGCTGGTGGCGTGAAGGCGGCGACCGGTCGGAAGGCGGGCGCCGCCAAGAAGGCGTCTGCGGCGTCGGCCGCTCCCGCGGGTGCGAAGAAGGCGGCTGCGGCCAAGCCGGCCAAGGCCAAGTCGCCGTCGAAGGCGAAGAAGGCCGCCAAGGTTCCGACGAAGAAGCCGAAGGCGCCGCGCCCGAAGAAGGCGACGACGCCGTCTAAGGCGAAGGCTTCGCCCAAGAAGAAGAAGTAGAGTAGAGGAGAAAGAGATGGGAGAAAGGAAGGGTTTGGCGCTTGACTCCGTCGTCCCCACCCCCCGTCGTCGTCTAGTGGCGCGCAAGAGACGCGCGGCCCAAAACGGCCCTTCTCAGGGCCATCAAAGCACGTCGGGGAAGGTTTTGATTGTCGTGTTGCGTTTGGTGTGGGTGTCTGTCTGGCGTTTCTGTATGCCCGTGGGGATGCTGTTTGCTTGCCGTGGTGGTTGGATTGCGGGGGTCGGTGGCGGGTGTGGGCGGCGGTAGCGGTAGCGGTAAGCGGTGTTGTTGTTGTCGTGGTTGATTGTCGCCGTGTTTGTGGCGGCGGCCGACGGTTGGTTTTCTGTCACGTTGTTTTGTTTGAATACGTTGGTTGGCTTGCCTGCGTTCGTTCTTCTCGGATGTCTGTCTTGTCTAGTCGTGTCTGGTCTTTGTTTTGTTCCTTTGTGTGTGTTATGTTTTGCAACGGGGGGCACGTTGAGATGTGGAAGGAGTCGGCGGGGATTTCGGTGGCGTGTAGAGAGAGCGAGCGAGCGAGCGCGCCTGCCTGGCCGTTGGCCGTCGGAGTGGAGTGCGGGTTTTTTTTGTTTTCGAAACGAAAGCGGCGGCCGGCCAGCCAGCCACCCGTGCGGTGTGACGTCGGCCGTTGGGTATTGTGCGCTTTGAGCGCCGGGGAGGGATGATGTGTGATTGTTGCGCGCTGCTAGCAGGCAGGCAGGCAGGCAGAGTGAGCGGGTGTGGCGGACGGACGGGAAGTGGTGGTTTTTGTTTTTTTTGGGTTGCGGGGCGAGAGGCAGGCGACCGACAAAGTTTGCTCGCGACGGAGAGATGTTAGTGGCCCTGAAAAGGGCCGTTTTTGTTTGTGCGGTGCGGTGCCGCGGCGCGGTTTAGGGCGCGCTCGCCGCGGATGCGGCGCGCGAGCTGGATGTCCTTGGGCATGATGGTGACGCGCTTGGCGTGGATTGCGCACAGGTTGGTGTCTTCGAAGAGGCCGACGAGGTAGGCCTCGCTGGCCTCCTGCAGGGCCATGACTGCGGAGCTCTGGAAGCGCAGGTCGGTCTTGAAGTCCTGGGCGATCTCGCGCACTAGGCGCTGGGAATGGCAGCTTGCGGATGAGCAGCTCCGTGCTCTTCTGGTAGCGCCTGATTTCTCGCAGGGCGACGGTGCCCGGCCTGTAGCGGTGGGGCTTCTTGACGCCTCCGGTGGCGGGCGCGCTCTTCCTCGCCGCCTTGGTGGCGAGCTGTTTGCGCGGCGCCTTTCCGCCGGTGGACTTGCGGGCCGTTTGCTTTGTGCGGGCCATGGCGGTAGCGGTAGCGGTAGCGGTAGCGGAGCGGCGTGCGTGGAGGTTAGGTGCGGCGCGGCGTCCGGTGCTGCCTTGACAACGGGCCCGCGCGACGACGACGACGCACATGGTTGAGGGGTGAACCCTCAGCTGTGAGCGAAGTTCTAGCGCGTTAAAAGCGCTTCTCCTTCTTCATTGACGGGGTGAAAATGTGGGTGTGACATGACGGGTGGTATTTGACCTTGACTGTTGTGCTGGTTTTTTTTTTTTTTTTTTTTTTTTTTTTTTTT